>NC_056744.1:661817198-661842198 GCF_019279795.1 Protopterus annectens
TTTAATTCAATTGATGGTCAACTTTATATATACTGTGTTAATTGAATGTACTGATTGTCTGAAGAAGTCGAGAATCTGACAAAAACGCATACTGTCCGTTATCAGAGGATTAAGGCGTTTACATGTTTTTTCGTGGCTGGTGACAGCCTTGTCTGCTTGGTTTTGGAATAAAGAGCTTTGGCTGACTTCCTGGTGGTGATTGTTTCGTTTCGTGGTTGCCTTTTGACTCAGTTTCAGTTTGGTTGTATTTCCCACTTTTGGTTTTATTGTGTTCTTGTTTGGGAGCGAGATGGACGTATCGTCCGCCATGGAGAGTCGTGGTTCTGAGGAGGTGGGGCAAACGCGTAAGCTCATTGGGCAGCTTATGGAGTTGATTAACATTCTCACCCCTCTCAGCCAAGCTTTGCTCAGCAAGAGTGTTCACCAAACTTTGCCTCACAACTCTCGTAGCTTCAGAAATGGTCGGGGAACAAATATAGAGCAAGGGGAGCTTATGGATCGACGAGAAGGGATCGGCGACCTTGATTCCAACACCTTCAACCCCTCTAATACACCAAGGCTTTTACATGGGAGTCCTATACAGGAACAGGATGCAGCAAATGACGGCATTGGTCTTAGAGAAGAAGCGGAAGCCACAGGTACTGTTTTGCGTGTTCCTTTTACACGCACACCAGCTATAGAAACACTTGAATGGCTACGTTTAAAACCTAATGTTGTGTTTGAAAGCACTGAAAACAACAAGCTTTATGTGCTTGATGGGACTTATAAGCAAAAGCTGGCACAATTAAGTAATTTGATGTATAAATATAGATCTTTATCTATTGAAAATGAATATTTAAAGGAATGTGTTGCTAAGGAAATTGTACCTAAAGGTTTAAGGGTGTTCAAGTTTCCTAACAATGTTGTGTATGGCACTAGTTATTACAAAGATTTAGTAGACATTTTCAATAAATGTGGATTGGAAGTTCTTAGAGTCATGATTAAAGAAAATACAAAAATACAGGACAGTATTGAGAAAGACATAGAGATGTTAGATCAGTACATCAAAATGATTTAGTTTTTGGGATAAATGAAGAGAAAAAGAGGTATTATGACATTAGAAAAAATGTTGAACAAAAATGCAATGACCTGATTCAAAGGAAGGTCAAAAAATTAGAAAGAGATATTAATGACTATAAATTGCAGATTAGTTACCCCAAACCACGGGGACTGAACAATTTTTATGGGAGTAGATACAATGATGAAAGTGAAATGAATATTATGGAGCCTGACCTGGAAAGGTATGGTGTAGAGAATGAACAAACTAGGGAAAATGAACAGGAATATGATGAAAATTTTCCACCCCTACGTAGGTCTGAAAGATTACTCAATAAGCGAGGATTACAGAATGAGAATTTTCAATGGAGGGGAGGAAGAAGGGGGAGGGGGAGATATCAATAAACCCCTCAATGGACCTCCCAAATATTTCACAAGTTCTTTCACCTGATATTCTTTCTGACAAACATTGTCACACTTGGAATAATTTTAGCATATATAATTTTAGTAGTATTAAAATTGAGAAAGAACACTTTGTCCTATTTTCTAAGGGTTTAAAATTCATTCCAGACAATAAGGGTGATGTGGCTAGAAGCTTGTTGGATATCAAGTTATTTCTGAGAAAAGTGAATCTCAAGGTGACATTGCCCAACATCAATAGGGATGAAAGTGAAGTAGTAAGAAAGAAAAGTGTGTACAACCCCCCTTTGCATCCTCAGATTAAGAACCTAGAGAAAGTAATTGAAAGTGAAATAAGAAATAATGATAATAGAGTTACAAGGTTCTATAATATGACCATAAAAGAAAAAGAATTACTATATGAAATCAGGAATAACAGAAATGTAAGAGTAATGAAGCCGGACAAAGGGGGTGGCATAATCATTATGGATTACATTGTTTATGATAGTAAAATGTATAATTTGTTATGGGACGAAGATAAATATAGCATAGTTTCTCAAAATGAAATTAACATAGCCTACAGCAGGATTGATATAGCATTGTATGATATGCTAAATGAGGGACTAATAAGCCCTGTTTGTTATAAATTTCTGAAAGTTGACAAACCCAAAATACCCACCATTTTTGGAATACCGAAAATTCACAAAAACAAAGATGATCCCCCTTTGCGTCCCATTGTCTCTGCTGATGGGTCTAAGACTGAAACACTGGCAAAATATGTTGATGTCAAATTAAAACATTTATGGACAGGGAGATGTAATATCTTGAAGGACTCTTGGGACTTGCTGAAAGATCTCAATTCTTGTGCTTGGGACAAGGACGTCTTGTTCCTCACTATAGACATTGTTGACTTGTTTTCTTCGATCCCATATGAAGAGGGTAAAATTATTATGGAAGATATAGTCTTTGGACATGAAGAAATTAATAGGAATGATAAACTAGCCAGTTTATGGCTTTTGGACCTGGTCCTGAAGAATAATTATATATACTTTAAAGGAGAGTTCTTTCAGCAGATAAAAGGAGTTGCTATGGGGGCAGCTTGTGCCCCCACTTATGCTAATCTAATCTTAGCCCATTGGGAGGAGAAGTATGTCATCAATTCCCAATATAAGAACTGTTGGATGTTATATAGAAGGTTCTTGGATGACATAGTAATACTTTGGACGGCAGGGAGGGATAGACTAGATGAGTTTCTAACCTACATCAATGACACCACTAGTTTCTTGAGATTCACACACAATATTTCCGAAGATTGTTTGATATATTTAGATGTAGAGCTTTATAAAGGAGAGAAGCAATACAATACTAGAGTTCATCGTAAGTCCACGTATTGTAACTCCTTCCTACATTTTGAGAGTGCACACCCCAAACATTGTAAAAAAAGTATTGTCAAAGGACAGTTTGTCAGGGGTAGTCGCATGACCAGCTCGGATTTAGATTTTCAAAAGGAATGTGAATTTTTAGAGAGAATGTTTGAGGAGAGGGGATACCCTAATGAATTTGTAGAACAAATAAGAAGAGAAGTTGAAGAGGGAAGGAGAGAGAGATTTGCCCCTATCTATAAGACAGGTATTGTCAGCAATAACAACATCCCAAAAATTAATAGAGTGATAGATTCAAGGGATATAAATATTAATGAAGGCTGTGATTTTTCCCAGACCTTAATACTTGAATACAACAAGATTAATGCTGGGATTAGTAAAAATTTTTTTAGAGACCGATATAGAAGGGGTTGGTAGCATTCCAAGAAAAGTGACCTATAGAAATGCTAGGAATTTGGGAAATATACTTGAAAACAATATATCTCAAAACATTTCTAAAATAGTTAGAAAAGGTACTTACAAGTGTGGGCACTGTAGGCAATGTTGTTATGTTATGAATAGTGACAGCTATTATATAGCCAGTAGAAACAAAATGATCAATAGTCAGGAATACTTTAATTGTGACACCAAAGGGATAGTATACCTGGCTTTTTGTGAAACATGTGGGGCTTTCTATATAGGAAAATCTGAAAGAGCTTTAAGAAAAAGAATCTATGAACATACTTATGAAATATCTATTAAAAAAGAGAGTAATGCTCTATATAAGCATAGTAAAGTATGTAAAGATTATAAATTCAAGTTCTTAGTTATAGAAAGCATTTTAAAGGATGTTAGAGGAGGTCCTTGGGAGACCAGAATTGAATATAGGGAGCTGTGGTGGCAAGTGGCCCTAAATGCAGATAAATTTCCAGGGCTTAATGACAATATATCTATATTACCTTTACTCAAGTTAAGAGCTGCTAAACTGTAAGATTATTGTTTTGCAGTAATAATTTTTACAACCACAAGAGGGCTCCATTACACCTGATTCAGGCTCACACTATGTTTATTTCTTTGTTTTATCTAAAGTTATTTTATGGGATTTTATGAGTTTTAACAAGTCTTTCTTATGAAAACATTATGAAGTTCATAGGTTTTAATTTCACGTATGAGAATTCATAGGTTTTATATCAAGAAGGTTGTGTTTTTTATCTCAAGTGGTAGCATAATATGTGAATATTGAATTGTTTTCTTTGCAGTAGCACTTTATTATTATTACATCATGAATTTATGCCTTTTGAAACACTTAATGGAAATATGTAATTACATATATATTTTTTATTTTTAAATGTTATATACATATGTTTTATGAATTCTACAAACAGTCATATGTGCAATATTTTAAATGGCATTTTGAAATGACTTTCTTAATTCTTAATTTTAATTTTAAATGTCTCTTTAAATTTTAGAACAATTTCAATTAATCAATTGATGGTCAACGTTATATATACTGTGTTAATTGAATGTACTGATTGTCTGAAGAAGTCGAGAATCTGATGAAAACGCATACTGTCCGTTATCAGAGAATTAAGGCGTTTACATGTTTTTCGTGGCTGGTGACAGCCTTGTCTGCTTGGTTTTGGAATAAAGAGCTTTGGCTGACTTCCTGGTGACGATTGTTTCGTTTTGTGGTTGCCTTTTGACTCAGTTACATATTCACAATACACAGACTGTGGACAATCACCATAAGTACACAGACCTCACTATTGTCCACACTACGACAGAATGTCCAGGTTTTGTCCTCAAATATAATCCCTACTATACATAACATATTTAGCAGTCTGATATCTCACTGGCATGTTATCAGGTATGATATCAATAAATAATAATGTACTGAACATATGCACCTCCTACTGCATGACATATGTACAAAGGTTGACAGAGTTGTGGCTGAAGGCACAAACACAGGGCCAGTATTGACATGTTGTTGTGATAACCTCATACATTTACTGGTGTAACAGGGTTTGTTGTGACATATGTCTTCTGAGGGATATGAAGTCAGTAACGTTCATGGCTGTCACCATGTACTGACTGCAATCTTCAGTCAATGCTACTACATTTCTAA
The DNA here is from genome assembly GCF_019279795.1 of Protopterus annectens. Lineage (NCBI taxonomy): Eukaryota > Metazoa > Chordata > Ceratodontiformes > Protopteridae > Protopterus > Protopterus annectens. The sequence goes on from NC_056744.1 coordinate 661,822,119, forward strand.
AGATAGGTCATCTGTGAGTAACACAACACAAATAAGACTCCAAACACTGGCCAGTCTGCATATAGCCCTACAGGTGTGAGTTTCCTCAACCACATAACATTGTCATGACAGGTATTAAATCATGTAGAACAGCCATATCCACAAAAGCCCTGTTAAACCAACATTTCTTCAAATGCAGAAGAGCAAGACTTACATTCTGTAGTCATGTCTGGAACATACCTCTCCTGTTTGTTAGCCTGTCTCCACAGTGTATGTTGTAAGAGGTATATCCCACTACCCTCTGTGATGCTGTTTGCCAAACACCGACATGAAGTCCTACTCACAGTGAATAAAAATGGCCAACACCCACATGATGTTCCTAGTTATAGGAGTGTATTTCCATGCAATTGGATATGGGAATGCTACCACAGCTGTTCCACATGCAATCAGCTAGTGGGGGACTGCAATTTGTGCACAGGCCATCAGCTGATCATGAGCATCACTTATAATACACAAGCTGCTACTTAAGCAGAGCAATTGTACTTCTCCACATCCACTGTACAGGGAGTGAGAGAGACAAATAGAGACAAAAAGAGAAAGAAAGTGGGGTAGGAGAGTAAAAGCTACGCATGCTTGTGTCAATCACTTACCAATACTGGGTTTCAAATCCCGCCTGACTATGTATTGCTATTACTTTTCTATGCAGTTATTGCATGCGCCACAGAGCTTACATGCTAGAAAGCTTTCCAAAGGTATATTTGAAGGTGAGTGACATCAGCAAAAGTGATAAAGAAGGGATATGGTAGGTGTAGTACATGCACCTGTCCACAAAAACAGATATCAAGAGCGACACAGCCAGACTCTCTCGGGGACACACGCTCATTATCACAGTTAGCAGTGTCAGGATTACAATTCCTAACTAACTAGTTTGCTACACTACAGTATTACTCAGGTATCACACGCACCACAGAGGTTATCAGGCTGATATATGGGCAAGGGTATGTCAGGGTGACTGACATCAAAAGGCAGGCTTCAGTAGGGCAATGTGAGGTGTAGTGAGTGTGAATGGCTTCCAAATTATTAATCTCCACACATACACACACACGCACACACGCACACACACACACACACACACACACACACACACACACACACACACACACACGCGTGGGTGTCAGTGCTGACATGAATGATTTCATTGCTTCACAGGTGTGTAGCGGTTGACTGTGCCTGAAGGCTGTACAAGGCTAGGCAAAGGGTATACATTGGCATCAGGCTACATGACAATGGTCTGCAGTGTGGCTCAGGGGTGTAGTCTCTGGATTGTCCCACACAGGTGGGTATTGTATTCACTATCCACTCATTTGGGCTACTATTGTGGGTGGCCAGTGCTGTGCAATGCTTGCCATGTATATGTTCTATATTCCATAAAAGTGACGGTGTCTGGGATGTGTACATGTCCCACATACATGTTCTGTGACATGTGGACATGTACCTGAGGTGTCTGGGGCATGTTGTGTGGACAGATTGTTATCATCTGATGTGACATTCCTGACCTCATATGCTGAGAGCTGACAGTGGAACTCAGGTTGATCCTGCACCTACACTGACAGCATGATACAGGTATTCACTGATGTCCATACAGGGCATGTGTATAAAGCATGGTATTTCCTTTGTGGGTTACATTTGCTGACTCTACAGTTGTTGCAGGCATCCAGTGGGGAACATATCAAAGGACCACTATATGCAATGATTTCTCTATTGTAGGGATGGAACAGGGTGCCATACCCTATGTAGTCCACTGCAATCACACCATGGTTACTATCTGTGGGCAATATGCAGGGAACTACCAACATAGTGGTTGCTGCCTAGCAATGTGCGTTTGTGTATGAGACATGGGTAGAGAGTGTTCTCTGGGTAATACACGAGTTGCATATATTGTTCCCCAATCCATAATGTCACATGTACGGGTATGGACTGTCTTCACCAGCCTCTCTGCTGTTTGACATCTGTTGTCCTTGTAAGGTGGACATTGTGACATATAATAGGTCCTCCATATAATAAATTTGCAAAACTCACTCCACAATGAGTCCTGTTATTACACAATCACAGCTACCTCCACACAGGATACTGATGACAGACACACAGTGTCTCACAGTTGCCATGTCTGGGATTAGAACTACTACCTACTAGTACATCACACAACAGCAATATGCAGTTATAGCACATGCCATGGAGCTTATAGGGTTACTCTTTGCCCAAAGGTGCATTTCACAGTGAATGACATTAGCAGACTTGCAAAGTAGGGCAATGGAAAGTGATTTGACTAGGAATGGCCTCAGAAGCAACACTCCCTACATAAGAAACAAACACACACCCACACACACAGTTGCCATGTCTGGGATTAGAACTTCTACCTGACTAATATGTTACACTACAGCATTACTCAGTTATAGCATGTGCCACAGATCTTAAAAGCAACTCCTTCCCCAAAGGTGTATTTCACAGTGAATGACATCAGCAGGATTGCCAAAGTAGGACAATCTGGAGTGTAGTGACTGTGAGTGGCCACAAAAGCATTGATCCCTACACACACACACACACACACACACACACACACACACACACACACACACACACACACACACACACACAGTCACCTTATCTGGGATTCTGGGATTAGAACTCTTACCTAACTAATACATCACACTACAGCATTACGCAATTATAGCACACGCCACAGACCTTACAGGGCTACTTTTCCCCAAAGGTGTATTTCAAGGTGAATGACATCAGCAGGCTTGCCAAAGTAGGGCAATGGGGAGTGCAGTGTGTGTGAATGGGCCATAAACCATTCATCTGGAAGCACACACACAACACTCAGTCACACATAGATTTACATTTAACAGGAACATGTATACAACTGCTAGATGAATAATGACTTGTACAGTCATGTTACACAGTTATCACAAGCACCACAGACACTCTATTGCTGAGGGATACCAGAAGAAAATGTCTACAGTGATTGACATTTGCACATCATGTGGTTTTAGCCAATTGGATGTGTGCTGGGTGGGACAGGATGGGAGGCTCTTTGTCACTGTGTGTCACTGTCTTCTACACATCTATGTATGTGTAAGTTTGGCCTATTATAGTGTGTTGTCCTTGGATATATGTGTGTATTCCTATCCGATGTATGTGCAAAGCATGACTGGTGTGCAATGTGAAGTGTGTGCACAAACATCTGCGACTGTCAGATATGTATAGTCCACTGTTGTTGCCAGAGAATGGCTTCATTTCTATAAGTGTGGGAGCATGCCCAGTATGACCTTTCATTATTTTGTTGTCAGACATGAGCTTCGTGTCTCTAAGTGTGGGAGCATGCCCAGTATAACCTTCTGTATTGAATGTGTGAATCCATTCCAGGTAGGTTGTACTCCAGTGCAGGCTTTTGTGGTCTACACCTACAGCTAGCAACCTATTTCTACAGGATATCTGTAGATCAGTTGACAATATGGGGTCACAATGGGCAAAGGATAGTGGGTTACTATAAGTAATTGTGTCTGTGCTGCATCTGCTAAATCGTTTTGGTGTTAGCAGAGATATTCAGACATATGTACTGTTTTAAACTGTGATGTTATATGTCATCAACTACTGTCAGGTATAGATAATTCCTTGCAGTAATTTCCTGGGGAACACAGGGTGAATGAAGCTGTGTCCAGTATTGTGGTCTGCAGCCTACATATTCTTGCACAATCATGCCATTCTGGAAGGGGAGCTGCAGACACTTGCTGATGGGTCTGTGTAAATGGTTCAGCAACTTGGTACAGTGGTGGCTGAGGATCCTATGCTCGTACATCCATTGATGTAACAGTATGGCCATATCTTGCTGTGGCCATACCTAATAGCTGTACAGATTCACACAGGATACCCAGAGGCAGGGCTCATACTTCTGGTCATTTCCCCTCCACATTGTGGTTTACAAGCAGGTCTGTAGCCACCCATTCCTGTGTTTGCAGGCAGGGATAGTATATGCACACGGCTGAGTTTCAGACTTCGCACACTCCATGGCATCCATGCTCCTACCCCTCTCTGTTATTCTATCATCTTCCAAACATTATGCAAATGTTATCAGTAAGTATCCCTATAGTTATCACTTCATCCCAGCAGTATTTAGGGTTTGGTCCACAGTTCATACAGTAGGACATGGTGGACATGATACTGGGATTTGTCAACATGGCCTTGCATTTGGGTTCTGTGGACTGTGTTATGCTGTTATTTGGGAGTCCATGAGATAACATACATTGGCCCCCCTGTTGTAGAAGAAAGTAGTAGTCCACAAAAATGACAAAAATTGATTGGCCAAAGAACAGCCATAAAGACGACAGAGTGGACTATTGAGGATAAGAAAGAAATTATGTATTGCTACTATTATGCAAAAAGCCCATTTCCAGACACAAGATATACAAAATGATTAAGAGAAAATTTAAAAGAAAGAAAAATACTTCCACAGGAAAAACTGTTACAAACATCAAATAAAAAATTGCTTTCATTAATATAACAGATTTTTTTGAAAAACAGTATATAGATCAAGTAACTTTGATCTCTTTGGAAAAAGAAGCCTCTGAGGAAGTGAGAAAATATAAACAACAAAACCTAGATATATTTGAAAAATGTAAAAGAGAAATATGGACATGAGAAAGAAAGAGAGATTTGATTTGATATGGTGCAATATTTATGCAAAGGAGAAAGCCAAGTTAACTAATATGGAGAAGTCTCAAAGATATTGGAAGAAAAATACAGGCAAAGGCATTCAGATATGGAAAATTTAACAACAAAAATATTAAAAGCACAAAGATTCAATGTAGAAAAGATGATTAGTAAAGCAGAAGTTAAGGAAATAGAAGTTGAAGTCATGGAGTGCCTGAGAAGTGAAAGATTTAAGGCAGATGGTCTAAAACAGATTACATTACAGCAGGATGGAGTGAGTCCTCAGAATAAGGAAAAGCAAGATCAGGAGACATGTGAAGGAAAAATATGGACGGGGAAAGGAAAAGAGAATTAATATGGTGTAATATTTATGCAAGGGAGAAAACAAAATTAACTAATACAAAAAGAGCAGCAACAAAGATATTTGAAAAAAATATATAGGCAAAGGAATCCGGATATGGAAAACTTTACAATACAAAAAATAAGAAGACTAAGAGGAAAAGTAAGTGTGTAATGTAAGAAGACTAAGAGGAAAAGTAAGTGTGTAATGTGTGTAAGGCACTCATACAATGGGAATTAATGCTTGGTATACTGCCTCTGCCTACCTGTATTACTTTTGTTCTCTCTACCCATGGTATTTTTGTCTCTCATTATTTTCCTGAATTACTTGCTCATAACTAATCCCCTTCATCTCAGTTTTTATAGCCCTAGTGGATTTTTCCCTGTGGTTTTCTCCTGGCCACAGTACAGGCAGCACAGATTTGAGGACTTTAACAGATACCCTGCAACTCTAACCATTGGTCCAGAAGCCACCATTTTAAGCTTAAAATAATACCACTGAAGTATGTGTCTCAGTGAATAACTACTACATGATAAGCTAATCTTTTAATTGATGCTCGAATTTATAAACACACCAGGAATTTTCAGTGTTTATTTGCTAGTCGCCACAAAAAGCAAATGCCAGCTGCTCCTATCCTTTCTCTTTGGTTACCCACTATGCTCATACTGTTTCTGTGTATATTCTCCTGTTCTGTACTTTACCCTTCCCTAAATTCATTTATAACCTCACTCATAACTGCCTTTGTTAGTGCACCTGCCCTATTTTACTGTCTTCAGACTCTTACATATTAATGTTTTTTTTGCCCTGCTTTTAGCTGCTAGTAAGACCTCTCCCCCCTCCAAAGCCCCTCTCTATTGAAGCTTATTTTAACCATACAGCACTGGGTTTGCTTCAAGTAAATTTACTTGTGAAGCTTGAGGCCATTGTCCTTTTGTAAGCATACTTCTGCTCATATTTTATTTCTTTTTATTTATTTCTGGTGACTATACCTTTAGAAACTTTATATCCTTGTTTCTAAAGCTAGTTTTTCACTATCTTTTTCTGACTGTTTCTCTGACTTCATCTTGACCAGTGTGCTAGCCCCGCTCCATTCGCCCTTGCTATGCTCGGGCTCACTTTGTTTTACCACCCTACCCCCATTCCCACCCACCTCATTACAATTACCTTTATACCTAACTATCCCTCCCCTTCCTGTCCCACTAGCCACTACAATCCCACTTCATGCCTATTGCCGCAACCACCTTACTAATCTGTCAATCTTGTCAATACCACTTCCTCTATACCACTGTCTCTACCTACTCTATCTGACCATATTTTATTCCAACATGTATTACTTTCTAATATCTTCTACAATATTCCTTATTCTCTCTATCACCACCTCTTACCACTCCAATCTCTCTGACCCACTCATATGTTCACCAACTTCTTACTCATACAACATATATCCAATTACTTCATCTTTTACTAACTCCCCTAATCTCTTTACTACCTTGACCTCAAGTCTATATAAACTATCCATAATACAGTTTTTTAAACCTTTCCACAAAGCTAAGTCAAAACTATACAAACTCCATCTAGCATCTACTACATGCTCTCTCCTCACTAAAAAACTATTTTGTTCGGGAGATATCTATCCCAACCCTGACCCCTTCTTCTTCTCTCCTCACTCACACTCTCCCCAAAACTACCTCCACACTGCCCCCATCTTACTCCTCTAACAGTCACCAACCTCAGTCACAACAATCATCTCCATCCAAATACTTAACTATTTACTCATTGAATATTCAGAGTCTAGCAAATAAAGTTACTGAGCTGCACTCATGGATAGATCTCAATATGCCTCATATCCTCTCCTTATCTGATACCTGTCTCAAGCCACAAATTTTAAATAGTGAAATACTCCCACCAGGTTATAATATCTTCCGATATGATAGACCTGTAAAAAAGGGGGTGGTGTGGCCATTCTCTACTCAAACAACCTTAACCTCCCACCTTACCCTTCCCCAATTCCTGACTTCCTCTCAGCTGAAATCATCATCCTTAACTGCCATCTGAATCCTCACAAAAAGCTTGCAATTGCCTCTATCTACCTTCCTCCTGGTAACAATCTGCCCATTCTTGAAAACATCCTATCCTGGTTCTCCCACAACATACCATATGAGACACTTATCCTTGGTGATGTCAATATTGATTGCTCCAAACTCACAACTGACTCCCCCCAACTCAGTATCCACCTTCACGGCTTCCACCAACTTATAACATTTTCCACTTGCTTCCATAAAAATTCCACCTACAGCTCCATCATAGACTGGATCCTTACCAATTCTCACCACCAATACCACAATCCCACCACCTTACCTGACTCCCTCAGTGATCATCTCCCTACCACCATCTTAAGACACTACTCCCATATTTTTAAGACCCACCTTATCAAAGACTGTCGAAAACTATCAACTTTCAATTCATCCCAGTTTAACTCCAATCTCCACAACATAGATTGGTCCATCCTAAAACACCTCCCCCTAAATGATGCTGTAAGCACTTTCAATATCATCCTCATGAGTACTCTAAACTCCTTAGTTCCCTCTAGGAAGATCAGAGTAAAATCCAGTCATGCTCCCTGGCTCTCCAAGGAGACTAACACTCAGATAGTGCTTGGAAAACCTGGACTAAAACTAAACAACCACCTTTTCTTCAAAAATACAGGCAACTGAGGAACCTTGCAAAACACATACAACTAATGACAAAAAGTTATACTATAGCTCTGCTCAGCTTAACAACAAATCCAATCGTCGAAAATTTTGGTCAACTCTCAACAACATCCTCTATCCCGGAAAGTCCTCTAATCCCTCCCCAAACCCTAACTCTTCCTCTCAGGAAACAGCTACCCTCCTCAATAAACACTTTAACTCTTCCATCCAAAATCTGGTAACCTCTAAGCCAAACTCTACTTCGGCACCCACCCCTCCAAGTCCCACCAACACAACTTTTTTTTCTTTTGAGCCAGTTTCTATTACTTACATCAAATTTCTACTACTCAAGCTAAAACCTTGCTCTTCTTACAGTGACAATCTATTTCCTACATTCCTCAAACTTGCTGCTGACTCAGTTGCCTATCCTATATCTATACTAATTAATCAATCTATTCTAGAATCAACTGTCCCCACCCTTCGGAAATCTTTCTTTACTATTCCTCTTCAAAAAGGTGGAAACTCCACTGACCCCTTAAACTACTGACCCATTGCCATTCTGTCCCTCCTCTTCAAGATATTAGAAAAATGTATTCACTCACAGCTTTTCAATCATCTCCTTAAGCACCACTTACTTACCCCTACCCAACATGAATTTTTGACCTCACCATAGCACGACCACTGCCCTCCTCTCCTTCACTCATATCATTGCAGAGGCCCTAGACAACAATTAACTCATTTCCTGTTTCTTTCTAGATCTCTCCAAAGCCTTCGATACTGTCTCTCATCCTCTATTACTATCCAAACTCGCAAATCTCCACCTATCCCCCTCCGCACGTGCCTGGTTTAATAGTTACTTATCTGGCAGAGAACAATCTGTCAAATGGCTCTCATCCTCCTCACTTTTCCTTCCCATCTCCACTGGTGTTCCCCAAGGCTCCATCTTGGGACCCATTTTAACATCTTCACCAATGGTCTTTACACCACATGCAAAAAATCCTCCCTTATTCAGTATCCTGACGATGCTACACTTATATCCATCTCAAATAACATTCCTGAACTACACTCCCTGACCCAACAAGTCCTACTATCCACTGAACAATGGCTGTCTCACAACCTACTGATCCTAAATCCCAAAAAGACCAAACTCCTACTTTTCCTTCCCTGTTCTATTTCTCATCACAAAACCTGATTTTTTTATTACATCTTCTAACAATACAACCATCCAACCTGACACCCACATAAAACTCCTAGGGTTCATTATCGATAATGAACTAAAGTTCAACCTACACATACTCCAGTGTATAAAAAAACAAACCAGGAACGAGGTCTGCTATATTGGAAAAAAAATTCCTAACCCCTGAATCTAGACTTACCCTGGGCCAGGCACTCCTCCTCCCCTCCCTCTTATATGCCGCCCCAGTTCTTACCAATATCCAGGCCTCCACTCTAAACAAACTCCAACAGACTTACCATAAAATAGCCATATTCATTACTAACTCCCCATATAACTCATACCACTGCATTTCTTAAACTCTCTTCAATGGCTTGAACTTCCCCAATTTCTGCTATCTTATCAATTTCATATGCTACACTCTACTCTTTATAAAACCTCTTTCTGTCCATCTCTATCTTCCTTAGTCTCCATCTATATTCCATCCCAGACCCTCTGTACTTCTAACCAACAATAACTTGATGTCTACCACCCAAAAAGGTCAGTAGGCAAACTACTCTACAAACACTCCCTTGCCCATGCTTGGAACAGACTTCCCCTTGACTTGCATTCAATCTCCAACACCTCACACTTTAAAAATAAACTAAAAGCTTATTTTCTCAATTCCAGGACCTGTTCTTGCCATGACCCCACCTAGTCTTCCTTCCCTTTATGTACCCTCAAAAGGTCCATACTTAGTACCTCATTATACCTCTCTCTCCAATGTGTCTACTATGCATTTGCATAATTTTATACAAACAAAAACATTTTATTGTTGACCTATTGAACTATATAAATGTAAAATTATGTTACTAAGCTTCTTTTTATGCAACTTTAATTTTATGCATGTAACACAACATATGTGAATTTGTTTGCTATAACTGCTATTATATCAATATTGTTTAAAATTGTACTTGTTTAAAAATGTATTACTGGAGCTTTTCTCCTTGGGTCTCCACTGAAAATGAGCCACAAGCCCAGTTGGACAAACCCGATTAACAAATGTCAATAAATAAATAAAATAAACATAAGTAGAAAAAGAGATGAGTAATGGAGAAGTCAAAGAAATAGAAATTGAGGTAATGGAACAACTACAGGACAGAACAATGGATATCCAAATTAAGGGGAAACCAGTGGAACAGGAATTAACTGGTCAGGTGCTATATCAAGATATTTTGGAGCCTTCCACGGGAAACCAATATAAACATTCACTTGAAGCTAGACAGCAAGGAAAGGAACAGGAAACTGTGGAAACTCTGACGCAGTGAATGTTGAGGAGAGATAGGCCAATGAGCTCCCATATGACAGAACAACAGGTGACACAGGATGAAAATGAAGGAAATGTGTCACAGGAAGATGCTATAGAACTTTCTATAGAATGCCCACAGGAAATGGGAAACAAGGGATGTGCCCTCAGTATGGAAGAAAAGGAGTTAAGAGAAGAGTTGCTTGATTTAACAGACAGCGATAGATATATCAAGATCAATGAGAGAAATAGACTGCAGAAGGTTAATAAAACCCCAAAAATCAGAAGCTTGATAAAACAAATGAACACAGTAATTGGGACTGTCCATAGAGACCCCATGCGATATAACAGAAGGAAACAGAATATATTACTGTGCTGCTAAATTAACTAATAAAGTTCTACCACAGGAACATAGGGTAGCGAGGGAAAAGAGGGGGTGAAAGCAAATACCATCATGGAAATACTGAATAGAGAAAACTATAAAGCAGCTAAGACAAGAAGTGTCATTGTTAGAAGATTATAGAAGAGGGAACAGATCAACAAAAATATTAAGAAAGATAGATGTGATAAAAGCAATGTACAGTATTAGAACAGACCAGGATCTATTATACACTACTGGAAATAACAAACTAAAAATTTCAAAACAGGCGGAAAGACTTAGAAGATACAAAGATAAATGTAAGGGAAAAGCACAAAATAAACAATTTACTGATGACCCAAAAAAGTTTTATAGAGAATTGGGAAATAAGGTAAAAGGCATTGATAGACCACCAAAAAAAGAGGAAGTAGATACATTTTGAAGAAGTATCTATGAAGATCCTCTGGAACATAACAAAGATGCTAAATGGATAGAAGAAGTAAAGGAAAGAATAGGGTTAAAGGTACAGGATATGAAATGGGATGAAATAACAGCCAGAGATCGAAATAAAGTTGAGAAAAGCCTCTAACTGGAAAACCCCAGGCCCAGATGCAGTACCTAACCTTTGGCTTAAAGTATTAACTTCTTTGCACAAGGATTTCGCCATGAGTAAGAACTATTTATATGTGTACCTCGAACATACACCGCACTGGTTAACAAATGGAAAAACAATGCTCTTACTTAAGAGTGAACCTGCAAGCTACCCTAATAATTATAGACCAATAACTTGTCTTCCGATGATGTACAAAATATACACGGGAATTGACACTGACAGAGTTTATAGTCATTTAGAAGAAAACTCAATTATGGCAGTAGAACTAAAGGGCAATGAAAGAAAGTCATATGGAACACAGGACCATTTGTTGTTGAAGGGGAAGAACATAAATATGGCATGGATTGACTACAAAAAAGCATTTGATAGTATCCCACACTCATGGATAAAAGAGTGCTGAAAAATGTATAAGATACACCTTACACTGATTGACTACATTACACTAACCATGAAACAGTGGCAGACCACTTTGCAATTAAGCCATGATAAAGGACAGATTATTATCCTAGGGATAAAAATTCAAAGGGGATATTCCAGGGTGACTCTCTGTCACCCTTGCTATTCTGCCTTGCCATTAACCCATTAAGCTGTTTACTGAACAGCTTAGGCCATGACTATAATTTGGCTTCTAAAAAACAACAAAGTCTAATGACGTCTCATCTTCTCTTTGTTGATGATTTAAAACTGTATAGCTCATCAGATGAGGAACTGAAAGCACAGCTGCAGGTTGTCAAAACTTTTTCAGATGATATTGGAATGTCATTTGGTCTTGATAAATGTGCAAAAGCAACCTTTAAAAAAGGAAAATTGCAGCAACAGTAAAACATCAGTTTGGGACATGAATGTGATATAAAAGAACTTGAGCAAGAGGGGGTGTATAAATACTTGAGAATTGATGAAGGATCAGCAATAAAGCATGAACAAATGCGAAAAAAGCTTAATAAGGAGTACTTTTGAAGACTTAATTTAATCCAGAAAACAGCATTGACACATAGGAACAAGATCCAAGCTATAAATCAATTTGCTCTTCCTGTCCTAACTTATAGTTATGGAGTGATTGACTGGCCCCAAAAAGTGTTGGATAGATTGGATATTAAAACAAGAAGGATGCTTCATGCTCACCAAATGATTTATAGAAATCAGTGTATACCAAGATTATATATTCCTCGTTCTGAAGGAGGGATAGGCCTCCTTGAAATTGATTACATGTATAGATCTGCAATCATGGGATTCCACACATATCTACTGACCTCACAAGATCCAAATGCAGTGAAAGTTTTGAAACATGAGGAGAATAAATCTAAAATGACATCTTTGCTTAATTTAGCAGAAGCATATTGACGTCAAGCAGGAATGGAAATCAAACCAGAAGTGGATAAAAACCAGGCAGCAACTGAATGTGCTAAAAAAAACAAAAGAAAGAATATAAGGAGAAGGACCAGGTGAGAAGGCAAGTAATGTGGAAAAAACATAAATATAGTGGCAAGTATAGAAAACTTCTGGAAGAACCTCATGTTAATCAAGAAGGAATGCAGGAATGGTTAAGGAGAGGTGAATTTACATCAAGAAATAAAAGGTTAATATTGGCAGTCCAAGATAGTGGTCTACGTACACACTGGTTTACTAAGTCCATTGAACATGTGGGAGAAAGACATATGTAGGTTTTGTGGAACCAAATTGAAAACAGTCACACACCTTATTGCTGGTTGCGACTCTAATTGCAGAGGGACTGTATACTGAAAGGTATAATAATGTGGCGAGATTGTTACACTGAAGATTGTGCAAACACTATGGTATCAAAGTGGCTGAAAAACACCTGAAACATGAGCCACAGAGAATCAGAGAAAATGATGAATTTTACATCACATGGGATCACCCAATACCAACAGTCAAAAAGATAGATGCTAGAAAACTGGATATAGTGGTCCAAAAAAAGAAGACAAAAGTAGCATTGATTATTGAATTCACCACACCTAGTGACTACAGTGTTTTGTGTACAGAGAGACACAAAGTCATAAAATACCTCGATCTGCAGGCAGAAATGAGCCATATGGAAGAAAGATACCCAGACAGTTCCAATAGTAGTAGGAGCAACTGGTCTTATAAAAAAATTTACCAATTCATGTAACACTGTACGAATTGCAGAAGGAGTCATTACTGGGCACATTGCGGGTGCTGTGAAGAGCACTTTTGGCTAACATCAAAGAGTGAAACAATACTAATTTCATGAACTTTAATCATGCTTTAACTTAGGAATGGGTTCCATTCCCGTCATGGTATTTGAAACCCCAAATACTTGGAGAAATTAAAAACAGCAGTATGGGTGGGACACAAGCGTTTGACAGAGGACTGTAGGGCATTTGGTAGTGATGCAGGCCATCTGTAGCAGGTGCATTGTGTCGCTCCTACAGTCCCAGGCTGCAAGCCACTATATTCCCCTGGCGTGACAGGGTAGGTGTGCAAGGTGTTAATGTCGATAGTTTCTGACCTTATTGATCCAGTGGTGTGGATGCTGGCAGGGTGCTGCTTACAGCTAGGGACACACCTGCATGGAACACCTCTTCAGCATGCTGCATTCTGTGGATATTCCCATACAGAGGAGGGGGTCATATTGTATTCATTCCCCACAGCAGGGATAAGACCTGTGAGGTACCTGTGGCTGATGGTGGGGTGGGCTGGGTGCATGCATGCTATGGACGCTACTTGCAGCTGACTCACAGATATATGTGAGGCATTCCACTTGTACTGGCTAGTGCAGGGACATCAGCAGTTTCTCAATACTTCATACCTGTGACTTTTGTGATCTGCCAGTGTTTGGCCAGAAAACATCAGTATTCCATACTATAAACTCAACTAATGTGCTGCTAATCTGTGTGTACAATTCCAAAGGTGTGTCCATTTGGCAGTAACATTTTATACACTCTCTGTCTAGGGTATTTCCACCTGTGTACTGTTTGTATGTCTGGGCCCACATTCATGCCATCTTTTAGATGGTGACAGATATTGCATCCGAACAATTAGTATGGATTACTGCTGGAATGTGTCTTGCTGGGATGCATTGTTTTTGGTACTGTAGTTGTGAGAACTTGGCCCTGTCATCAGCAGTACTGGCCATTGGCCACCAGGATACAACCCACCATGCCTATATGCTGACCACTTTCACACAATATACAACACACACCAACCTAACACACACAGCCCTGCATATTGTACACATGCTACAATCTATCCTGCTACTTTGGCCAGCTCAAGTAATCTGTGCTCCACTGTTATTATTCTGTCCAAGCTCCTCTCAGGTACAGCAAGTGCCAAGGCCACAAAAACAGACAAGTCAAGGAAATAGGGCCAGCACAAAATAGAGGGTTGCTGAATAAAATGAATTTATTACATAAACATATCCAAAACAGCTGAGGGTGCCAAACACCCCCAGTAAAGCACAAAAGCACTTTTATGCTTCACTGGGGGTATTTGACACCCTCAGCTGTTTTGGATATGTTTATGTAATATATTAATTTTATTTGGCAACCCTCTATTTGGTGCTGGCCCTATTTCCTAAACTCCACTGTTATTATACCTACACATACATGTTACTACATTTCTACATAGGTTTGGGGGGGGGGCACACCTGCCAACTGTACACATTTGCTATGACTGTACTGGTATTTCAGGTACTCCATTTCATTCTATATTCTGACCAATCATGTAGACTAGAGGCATATCCATGTACTACAGTTCTTAGGTTTTATTGATCTACATTTCATTTTCAGACTTCCTACCCTTCAGAACTAACATCCTACTGCCCGACCTGTTGTAGTCTGTCTTTGTAGGTCTGGAGAGGGGCTGTTCTCCATAGCCATCAATCAGAGGCCTTAGCACAGCCTTTCTTTGTGTTTCTCTATACCTGTCCTGCTGGCTGAGACTGTTGTTGGGTATGTGAGCCTCACTGGCATGCTTGTGTGCATCCTATGGACACACATTTCGCCCACCACATGTCCTACAGTGGGTTTTGTCACCTTGTCTAGTACTGTCTACTATGTTGACACTAGTATTTGTTACAGATTTCATGCTGCCGATATAGGTGTCTACTATCTGCTGGCATCCCATTTAACCACCCAATTCCCTAACATGCTCACATCCATACCATAGATACAGGTAACTGATCATTCTACTCCATTAAGCAGTTGATAGTGAGTGTGACTTACCTTGTGGCTGTGCCAGTAGTGAAGATGGTGCTGGAGGGCTGACTATGTCTGATGCACATAGTACACTCCCTATACATGGTTAAGCACAGGTAGTGTCATGTTTGGCATCCCTTTTACTGTATGTGCGAGTCGGATTGAGGTGTCATTTCCTGGGTTCCTACCATGTCAGTGTATGTGCTATGCATAGCCTCTTTGCCAAGGCCTGGGCATACTGGGCACACCTCCTTCTGCCTACTGGGGCAGGCTCAGGTTGTTCCTCCTCTGAGTCACTCTGTGCCGGTGCAGGCCTTGGCAATGGTGGGGGGCTGTGTGGCCCTTCCCCATGCTGTTCCTGCTGCAGCTGTAGGATCATATTGTGTAGCATGGCACATACAATGACAATTTGGGTACATGTAGTTGGTGAGTACTGCAAGGCTCCACCGGATATGTCCAGGTGCCGGAACCATGACTTGAGCATTCCAAACACATGCTCTATTATGATTCCAGTCTGTGAGTGTGCCTCATTATGGAGTTCTTGTTCGGGTGTGTGTGCATTTCTGATGGGTGTCATCAGCCACGGCTCCAGTGCCTAACTAGCATCCCCCACTAGGTGGTCATAAGGGATGTCCCCATCAGCAAATCTCTGGAACAGCTGTGTCATATGCCAGATATGGGAGTCATAATAGCTGCCAGGGTTGCTAGCACACACATTCAATTTAATGACCAAACCTCAAAGAAGCAAAAAGTTTTACCAAACTACTAAGCCAGTGAAGAAAACACCACAAATCTTGTATTAATCAGATTTAATAAAAACTCTGGCACCTTGGCATAAACCAGCCTTCAAGGAGTAACATTTTTATTATTTTCCCCTATGTAAAACAAATTACAGGGGCAAGATAATACATATATTACTGATTTAGTAATACATGAATATATAGATGTAGAGCAAAATCTAATACTATTATTTTTTTAAAACCTTTGATTATATTAGAACTAACTTTAATATTTCTACTTCTGTTAAATGAAATGCATGGAACTTTATGTAAATTCTTCACACCTTCCATATTGATTAAATAGGGCCAGTAATATTTAATAACATCAATAATTTTATGACTCAAAATATTATAAACTGTCACAAAAGAAACCTTTCTGCCATGTATTTCATTTAAGAGAAGTAGAAATATTAAAGATATGTTGGTCCACAATAAGTTTATACAACCTAGTGAAAAATTAAATGTGCATCCCGTTACATGTGGCACCTTCCCTTGTGGAAGATATTCAGTTTGTTCTAATATAATCAAATGTTTTAAAAAAAAATAATGGTATTAGATTTTGCTCTACATCTATATATTAATGTATTACTAAATCAGTAATATATGTATTGTCCTGCCCTTATAATTTGTTTTACATAGGGGAAACAAAAAGAGTTTTTAAGGTACGACTTCAGGAGCATGTTAGAGATATAAAAAATAAAAATGTTATAAGTCATGTAGCCTCATATTTTAATCTTTGTCATAATAGTGATTCTTCTTTACTGAGAGCTTGCATTTTGGAACAAATTATAGATACAAATGAGGGGATTGCAAAAAAGAAATTATATAAAGAAACCCTGTATATTTTAACATTTAATACATTGTATCCAGGAGGCTTGAATAATTAATGTAACTGGAAGGTGTTTTGTTAAAAGTCTTTTTAAATAATTGATTAATTGTGTAATTATATAATTAAATGTAATTGTTTTTGTATATATATATATATATATATATATATATATATATATATATATATATATATATTAGCGTTATGCGGTGATTATTTTGTTACTCCTTGAAGGCTGGTTTATGCCGATGCGCCAGAGCTATTATTAAATCTGATTAATACAAGATTTGTGGTATTTTCTTCACTGGCTTAGTAGTTTGGTAAAATATTCATTATAATGCCCAGGGCATCTCACATGGCCTGGCAGTTGATGGAGGGGAAGCCCATGCGGTTTATGTAGACTCTACCCCACTCACCAGGTGGTGCTTAATGTGTATGTGCGTGCAGCCTATAGCACTCACTACCTCAGGGTATTCTGCTATTTGGTGGAAGAGATGCATATTACTGGTCAACACCTCATGGATGTTGAGGAAATATATGTGCTCACCTGCATGTACTGACATGGCATCGAGGAACTGGTGGAGTACCCTGGATACTGATGCCTGTGAGATCCCCATGATATCCCCAGTTTGCCTTTGGAAGGTAGCTGTGGCTAGTATTCTTAAGCCTACACATACCTTAGTATCCACTGGAATGGGCTCCCCTCTGTTGGTTTTGTGTGTGAGGGGGGCCGGCACAGCTCAACAATTTGCTGTAGGAGGTCCCTGCCCATCCTATAGCTCTCCACTATCTCCAGCTCATGTAGCCCCTGGTAGGTTACCCTGGGTCTGTACACTCTTCTCCTTCTCCTCACTGTGGGTTGGTCATCAGCATTCTCATCCTCACCACCCTTAGCCTCTTCCACATGTTGATTTATGGGAGCAAATGCAGCCCCTATCATTTTGTTGCTTTTGCTAGGTAAAATTTCCCTGTTTGTGTAGACAGGTGGTGTAGAGTTTGTGGGAAAAAACAGAGGAAAGGTGTTTGCATAGTTTATAGTAGTGTGCTGGGCTGGGCTGCTGCCTGTGTAATTGGCTGATTCAGATACATTTCACCTGCCAGCTATGCTAGTTCTTCTTGATTACCTTCCTACTGCTGTTTTCCCTTCCCATTGCCTTCCTGTTTAAGGCCTGAGGGGCGCCGCACAAACACAATGCTCAGATGTGCACAGAGCTGCTATTTCCTGATTTGCTTTTTTTTTTTTTTTTTTATTAAAACCCGGTACGCGGGGAGCACACCCATTTAGGCTATGTAAAGTGTGCTTGGCAGCTTCAGACACCCCCCTTCCTTAGCTCTGCTAAGCTAAGGGCAATCCCAAGCCACAGAGCTCCAATAAGCTTACAGTATGCCTGACACACCCCTCTATGATGTCAGCTAGCTCTTAGGCTTGCACCATGGTCTTCCTGCACCTACACGGTTGAGAGTAGGCTAGCCATGAGAGGAAATCTGTGATTCAGTATCATTCCCCTCATTTGCATAGTATTGCCTGCTAATGCCTAGTTACAAGTCCCACACTGAGCCTTCCCCCTTAGCAACCACTATTCACTGGCCTTATTGTCTTCTGCCTGCCTTTGACTATAATGGCAAAATTGTGATTTTGCTGAGAAAGCTTTTTTTCAGGGTGTCTCTTTTCTTTTCCAGCCGATCCCGTTTGCATGGCGCTGCCCTATGCCTAAACGGCCGAAATTGGCCAATTAAAAATAAAAGTTTTTTTTTTTGGCAACTATTTAACATGCCAATGGCCATATATTTGGCAATTGGCATGCTTTCCACATTATATAAACCCTTTATTTGGAGCGGTCATGGATCCGTTTTGTAGTTTACAGAAATATACTCGATTACTAACCGAGTACATTTCTGCAGGTTACACTAATCCTGCAAGGATGGCTGCCAGCTTCCTGGATCGCTAATTCACCTCATTTGCATGGTTTTCACATGCAAATGGAGTAATTAGCATACAGGAGCTGTGTCTGTGCAGGAATAGTGCAGGAGCGCTCTTGCACGTCCCGGGAGCTTGTTCCTGGATCTCTCGGCGGCCATATTGCCTCTAGCAGCTCCTGCATATATTCCTGCACGCTGTGCAGAGCTTGCTGAATCCTGGGGATTGTGTCTGAAGCCTGAAGAAGAAACCCCCTGTTCTACTTAGACTACATATTGATAGACAATTGAATTCCATATCTGAATAAGGATTTAATAGATCTGCTGTTTGCTAGAATGGCCAATTGTTTTTTTTTCTGTTGACCTCAGACAGATGTGTTTATGTTTCTTTCCATTATTGCATCTGACTAGTCATTCCTTGGTTTCAGCCAAATTGTGGTTACTACTACCGGGAACTGGTAGCAAATGGGAAATTCCTGCCTTCTTCTTTCATAACTGATGACGCAGTAAGCACTAGTTATTCTTGTAAACAAATGAAATGAACAAACCAAACCAAACAGATAGGCAGCGTAAAAAGCAATCTGATAGTTATGCAAGTTTATTGATATTTAAGAAGGTAAGCGCTTTCAGCTGTGACACCAGCCTTCCACCAGTTATTCTTCCAATGTGAAAAGCCAAAGCATATCTTTATGGCCATTTCAGATCATGCTTGGCCTCCCTGTTGGGAACTTCTAACATAACAAATCCCCTAAAAAATTACCACTTGCCAGGAAGGTGCCCCACATTTTCCTGTTGACACATCTACGATTGTTCTGATTAGTTATATTGCAGTTAGAAGTATTACTAAGGGAACAACTAGAGAACTGTAACAAAGAACCGCACTGGTAGGTGTAACCTCATGCACACCAGAATCCTTAATAATTCTGTCTGGTTTAACTGAACCTGAGCACAAAAGTATAGCTAGTATGTGGTAATGAATACACGAATAGTAGATTTCATTATTTGTATGATTCAGCCAATCCATTTCATGGCTGCCATAACTGAAACTTTTTTATCAGTGCTCACATGTGGCATAGTCTATGAGAATGCCATGACTTATGAGCAATGTGGTAATCCCCTTACCTTTTTATTGTTGATCTTATGTTCTATACTGGCTTCTGCACATTACCAGTATATATAATCCCAAAATCCCATGTTGCTGAAAGATGATCTGAAAGCTCTTCTTTTTATATAA
>NC_056744.1:661847198-661872198 GCF_019279795.1 Protopterus annectens
ATTAACTGATCCTCTGTCAAGCAGAGCCAATGAAGTGATCCCAGGGGTGTATTTTCTGTTACCCATCTACTCATCAAGGTTTTTCTTGAAGAGTGTTAGTGAGGAGCTCTGCTTGATGTAGTTTAGAATTTTGTTCCAAAGCATGGGGAGTCTCTGTGACAGGAATCTATCCCTCCAGCATGTTCTATTTATTGTTGTGGCGAGGTTCAGCTCACTAGAGCGCGTGGCTCGCAATGACTTGGATTTCTTTAGGTGGAGCATGTCCATCAATTCTGAGTTGGACATGGCTTTGTAAGTCAGGCAGAGATCACCTCTGAGTAAGTGATATGCCACTGAGTACAGCCAGAGTTTTTTCAGTCGGGCTGCATAGAACATATGTTTGAGGCCAGTAATCCACTTGGTGAGGTACATTTTGTGGTCTTTCCAGCTGTTGGAAGTGTCTTGTGAGGTACATCCCAAATGGGACATTGTACTCTATGATGGGTCTAATGAATGACAAGTAGAGGGGCCCTATAACCTCTTTATTTCTAGATGTGAACCCTTTAGTAATTAGATGGGCCACATAGAAGGATTTCCTAACTACTTTGGCAATATGATTGTCAAAGGAGAGATTACTATCTACCTGGGTCCCCAGATCTCTTATTACCTCTTCTGTATTAAGGGGGCTGCCACCTATGTGGTAATTCATGGGTGTTTTGTTTTTCCTAAACGGGATGAGTATGCATTTTTTGGCATTTAGCTTGAGGCCATGACTTTGACACCAGGTGTCCGTCAAAGTAAGGCCCTTTTGGAGGATGTCTGTGTGAACCAGAGAGTCAATTATGGCTCCCAGTTTGCAGTCATTGGCAAACTTGGTTAGCCATAGTCCTCATCTGTTTGCCTGTACTTCTGAGAAATATATGCTGAACAGTAGGGGTCCCAGGACCAAGCCTTGCGGGACACCACTTGTGACTGGTTTAGAGTCGGACCTGGAGCCCGCTATTCTTAACGTGTGAATTCTGTCTGTAAGCCAGTTGGCAACCCATCTCATGATATAGGGGTTTATGTTCAGTTTGGTGAGTTTTTCTGTAATACCTGAGTGGGGAATGGTGTCAAAAGCCTTGGCGAGGTCAAGGTTGGCTGTGTGAACCACCTTTCCCTCGTCTATGGCCTTGGTGACTGTCTTGAAGAAGCTAAACAGGTTTAGTAGGCATGAGCTGTCCTTAACAAAGCCGAATTGGGTTGGGTCAAGTGTTTGGAGGTTCCCAATGTCTTTGTTAATGAGTTCCATGATGATGCACTCCATAGCTTTGCAGACCAGGCTAGTCAGGCTTATGGGGCAATAGTTACCAGGGTCAGTTGTGGCCCCTCCTTTGGGGAGAGGAAAAACCATTGCTGTGCACCATTCTTTGGGCACATAGCCTGTGGAGAGGCTGAGGATGAACATCGTGTTTAGGTGGGGGGGCTAGTTCATTCTGTAGTTCATGCAAGACGCAGCCTGGGATACGATCTGGTCCCACTGACGCTGTGTTTTTGGCTTTTGAAAGGGCTGTTTTCACCTGTGCGTCTGTGATTTTTGGGACTCTACACTTTTCCGGTATTGTTGTGGGCCCTTTTGGAGATGAGAAGGGGGGGTGACGTTTGCCCTGACTCTATCTGCAAGAATGTTGGCAATATCAGTAGGTTCAGTATATTTTGCGCTATTTTGCACTAGTTCAGTGCATATCTGCGAGTTGCCACTTAGATTCTTTAGTTAAAGAAGGCTTTGTGGTTATCTTTTGAATCCCTGGCTATTTTTCTTTCTAAGTTAGCCTTGGGTGATTTCATGAGGGACCTCAGTTTCTTACTGATAATGATCAGGGATGTCTTTTCTTCTTGGGATTTAATTTTTTCCTGAACTAGTTTCCTCCTTCTATTGTATAGCCTGTTTATGGCAGGGGTCCACCAAACTGCTTTCCTTCTCTTAGAGGAGTGAGTCTTGGTTTTGCTAAGGATGGCATGATCCATGCATCCTTGAAGGTGCTCATAGAGTGCATTTGTAAAGGTTTCTGCATCTTGGGCAGTGTTATCCTTTAGCGTGGAGGCTGTGAAACTTACCACCTCTGTCTTAAGTAAGGTGAAGTTTGCTTTAAAAAAGTTTTTTACTGTGGTTTCCTTAGTTGGGAGTGCTGGTGGGGTGTGGACATCCAGAGTGATTAGTTTATGGTCTGATCTAACCAGTGACGGGTTGACCTCCGGTGTGGAACACCTGTCGCCCATGTTGGTGATGACCAGGTCCAATATGTTTTCACATCTGGTAGAGGAGTTTACCAGCTGATCCAGGGCATTTGAATTGATGAATTATAGGAAGTGCTGGGCCTGGAAGTTTGTGCTCGAGTAGTTTTCCTAGTGAATGGTAGGGTAATTGAAGTCGGGCAATATCAGGGTGTTCGGTAGGACCCTTATGTTTTCCAGTGTCTCCAGAAAGGTGGAGTAATGGTCCTGGTTCATGGAGGGTGATCTGTAGCAGTCCACAATTTGCATTGCAGATCTGCCAGATGTTAGTTGCATATGGATGATCTCAGAGGTATCATGCTGTGCCACTAACCTGGAGGTGTAGGTATCCTTGATGAATATGGATACATGCCCTCCTTTTGTGTTTCGGTCCGTGTTCTGTGGCCAAAACGTGTGGTATGAGTTGTAGCCCAGTGGTGCTGGGGTGCTCTCTGAAGCCTTGAACCAGGTTTCAGTTACTGCACAGATGTCGACATTCTCCATACTGAGGAGTGCTTTGAGTGCGTGCATTTTGAGATTTAAACTCCTGGCGTTAAGTAGCATAACCCTCAGTTTTTTGTTTATTGTGCTGTTTATGGAGGTGGGTTTGACTTTTGAGCCTTGCCTAAAGAAGGCACTATGGGGGCAGCAAGAGCCTTGGCCAGTATTCAAAAGCCTAGGGGTGACAGGTGCAAGCCGTCTCTTGTGAAGCAATGTGGCTTGTCAAGCATGTCATCCCAGGCTGACAGCACTGGATCCCCTTTGAATGACACCAGAAGCTTAGCCAATTATTGAAATTGATAATTTTTTTCTTTATACTGAGGTATCATTCTTGGTTAGGGCTGGATGGTACTCAGGGTCAAGGTCATACCAGCCTGGGCTACATGATCAGAGAGCTCTTCCATGTCTCTTTTCATGTAGTCCAGGGAGGTACATCTCAGGTCATTCACACCAACATGAACAATGACAGAGTCAAATTTGTACTTGTTCTGGAGTGACCTGAGTGCTTGTGTTATGTGGTGGATTCTGGCTCCCGACAGGCAGCTAATAGTAACCTTCTGCTTGTCCAGCCTAGTGAGTGGGACATCAGTGTGCCTGACTATAGAGTCACCTATTACTAGTGTGTTAGGTATGTTATTTTGCCTTAAGGGCTGTGATTGTGCAGCACACTGATTTTGTATTTTATGTGTTGTCTGCTTTGTGACGGGAGGTGCAGGTTGTTTGGGTGTCTGCTTTGGAGGTCTCTGATGCTTTTGCAGGTTTTTATTTAGAGCTTCTGAGTATGATTTTGTGTATTTATGTGTATTTTTTGACAGTACTGTTTTAGTAGGCCTGTGTTTGGCTGGAGGTGTGATGCAAGTGTTAACCTTCTCCTCTTGACTGTCTGTTCCAGTCATGGGTGTAGACAGCTTAGCTTCCAGTTTGGCTGTATAATTGCATCTCCCACATCTGTTAGTGTTTTGTGGTAGGAGGAGAGGGTTGTCTGTGTACATGAGGCAATTGCAACATTGCCTCAGGATACCCAGATTCACCAGCTGGACTGGAGAGTACACCTAAAATTGCCCTTTGGTCATGACTGAATAGTAGGGTGAGCTGCTTAGTCACTTGGTTGGTGAGGGGTGAATAAAGAGCCTTGCCCTGCTGGGCAATCAGTGTCAGGGTATATTAGTGCTTGCTATTAGGTCTGAGCATGTGCTGGGCTGTAGGATGCTTTTTGAGTGCTTAGGTTGAGAGACTAGTTTCAAGGGAAAAACTGAAGAGGAGACTTAGTGGAGCCAGGAATAATATAACTGTAGCTACTAACCGGTGCACAAAACCATGCAAATGTGGTTTTTATAGTAGGGAAATGAAAGAGATAGAAATTAGCCCAAAATGGCCAATAAATTACTAACTTCTGGGCTGGAACCACTCCTCCAGGGACAGATAGGTTGCTCAAAGCTCCCCTCTCTCACAGGTGAAAAGAGAAACTTCCTTCTATCCAAGTAAGGTATGGGCAACTCAGAAACTAGTATCACAGCCCTGAATTCAGCACTAGCCTGAAAACTGGACTATACTAGCTTGGAAAGGCAGGAAGCAAGACATTTTTTTTTTTTTGAAAAGATAAGGCAAAAACAGTAAAAAATACACTTAAAACAGCTTTAAACAACTACAAACGATCAGAAAAGGCCATCGCACTTTAGTGTGTAGCCTACAACAGTTAAACAAATGATTTAAACATAAACGTCAAAACAAATTATTTAAACAAAAAAATATAGCAGAGAGTTCCATATATTCATGACATAGACTGTGTAAAAGGTGTCACCGCACTGGTTGATTGATTTGGTTAGTGATATTCAATATCCATGTTGTGTTCTTACATCTGTTTTTTGGGACATGCTCAGTACTGATGTGGTTAGAACTGAATATTGGATTTTTATTAAGATAGTATATCATGCTGTGTGTAGTTTTAATCTGGGAATAGTTGAGTATGTTTTGTAGGTCATGTCACTGGAGTTGTTGAAGGACTTTGCAACGGTAGGTCAAATTTGGTATGTTTGCAGTGAATTTAGCAATACTTATGTAGGTCCTCTTTAGTTTGTAAAGTTATGTTTTTTGTGTATGTTAGTTGGTGCTTGTGCTGAATATAAAATAGCAGGAGTGACTGAGCAGTTCTTAACTGTGCATTTGGTGTAAAGATTTTTTTTTTTAATTCTGTAAAGAGTCCCAGGCATTTGCTTTGCATTAGTGTGATATAGCTGAAATGTTGGTCATGTCTGATGTTTTCTTCAATTATGTGTTTGATGTGAGAGATCAGTTCCTGGATAGTGCTGTTAGAGTTGATTAAGATTATGTTGTACCTAGTTTTTTGGGGAAGATATTGTGAGTGATTTAGTTATGTTTATTTATGTATTTATTGCACTGAGTATCAGTAGAGAATCTGCTAGCCATTTGGTTATTGAATCAACTGCTAATTTGGTTAGGTCCTCTAATTGTACAGGGGTTTTGGAGTGACAATTTAAAGCTGATCCATCTGCATATTAAAACCATGATTCCACTAATAACAGAAAATTAAGATTGCTTGTAAAGATGTAAAAGAGTAGTCAGACAGGGATTAATCTTTGGGTACGCCTACAAAAATGGGAGTGAATATAGAGTATGTGTGCTTCTAACAAATTACTTTCAGTTTCTCAGGAGGTTTGAGAATCATTTAACAAGAGTGCTGGATAGATTGAGCTGAGACTTCCTCTGAATCAATAGCATGTAGGAGATTGTGTTGAAAGCTTTAGACAGATCAAGCAATGCTACAGTTGAAAACTAATTGCCAATAAGGTTTGACATTACTTTGCTTAAAAAAGAAGTGACAGTGATATTAGTGTTGTGCTTAGATCCAAGGCCATGCTTTATTCATGATATTAGATTACTGTCAATAAGAGGGTACAGAGCTGTTTGTGAATACATTTTTCTAAGATTTAAAAAATAGGGTATAGGATGGGAACAGATCTGAAAAGTATTACACTGAAGTAATTTCCACATTTGTGTACAGGACTGATATATGATTCCTTCCAGATTGCTGGTACATATTGTTTATTAATGGATCTATTTATTAGTTTTGTTATGGGGTATGCTATTGACTGGACAGTAATTCTGAAATATTAAGGTGAAATTAGTCTGAGACTAATGTAGCAGATTTGAGTTAGGTTAGTAGTTTTTTAAATGTGGTCAGTGCAACTGGAAGTGATACTTTGTTGATGAATGAGTTGGTTGTATTGATTAAGTTTGATTCATTTGAGTGTTTGTAGAGTCATGTGTATTGGGTATTTTATTTTGATGAAGTCATGAGTTGGTCACTCAAAAAATGAAGTAGTGAAGTAGTCATTCATTTGACAGGTTATGTTGTAATCAGCCTTATGTGGATCTGCGCTTTATATAGAGATCTTGCCTGGCCTCTATAATACCCTATTGATAGGACTGCATTTTTTTTTTGTCCTGATGGAGGATTTTAAGTTTTAAAAGTAGAGCATCTTTTCAGAATGTATTATTTTTACTTTATTTCTCTGTTTTATTTTAGATTGGTAATGCATTTTTTGTTTTCCAATATGTCCATACTTGCTTTCAGGGTCATTTGGTTTTTGGTTTCATAGGACAGAGAGGGAGGAGATATGCTATTATTTATTTATTTTTTTCTCAGTGGAGCTAAAGAGTTTTCAAGGTTAGGTTGAAGAAATATTTCAGAGTACTCCAATCACTTTGATTAAGAAAAGAGTTAAAACATGAGCTGGAAAAGTCCTTTTTTAATTTGGTACAAACAATGACTATAGACTTAGTCTGTTTGGGATATAACTAGAAAAAGAACTAAAGGAAACTGGAAGGTTATCAGAAGTCATATCATATATATATATATATATATATATATATATATATATATTTTTTTAGGTTAATATCTGGTTGATGTTATTTGTGGTCTTTGTGGTTTTGTCGATTCTTGTTGGTTCCATTATTAAATGAGAAAGGACATACAGGTTGATGGAGGTCAGGGAATCACTGTAATCTTTTTTGCATACATTTGACCATTGAGTGCTACCAACTCCTAAAACTATTATATGTTTTTTTATGATGAAGGCTAGCCAAGACAGAATACCTTCTAAACTGCTAATATTGTGAGTTAGAACATTGAGTGCAATGTTGATAGAAGCGATGTATAACATTTGTGGTTATTTACTCTGAGATGTAATACCGAGGCATCTGCATTATTAAAAGAGGGTGTAGGGATATTAGTAGTAGTAATTTCTAATTGTATGTGAACCGAGTTAACATACCCACTCTTCATTTGGCTTGAATGGTCAGTTATGTGGATGTTATAGCATGGTGGGATGATACAGCCATTTGAGATGTGAAGTTTTAGCCATGTTTCTTTAATCATGAAGATGTTGGGTTAGTAGTGATTAGTTAAGACACAAAGTTGTTCAATGTTATGGAAAATTCTTCTAGCATTAAGGTGAAAAATTTGTAGTCTTTTAGGGGGTGGTTTGAGTGAGGGATTGCAATTATAATGAGTTGGCCCAAGGTATGGGTGAATGCTGCCTCAGAGAAGGCAGTGGAGAAATCCTTTTCTCATTTCTAATTGTATTATTTGTAGTAATTCAAGACCTTTTTAATGTTAATGAGGTTCAATATTGGGAAAATAGGGGAGTGGAATGGATTCAGTAACTATAATCTGAGAGTATGGATCTGTACAAAAAGTATATTGTAATGGGGTACAATTGCTAGCAATGTCAGATGAGAGAGTTCATAGCACAGTTAGAGAGACTTGTAAAAGAGTACGAAGTTGTAGATTTGTTATTATTGGTAGTAGTTAGTTGCTCATAGTAAGAATGCTTACTAGCAGAAGACTAAGGTTTAAAAATATATTTCACTATTATGAAAAGCAGTATGGAGGAAATAGCTTTGCAGAGCAGTTGCTACAATGATGAATAAGTTTATTTATGGCTGGATGTATTTATTTATTTAATAACAGGGGATAGAACTGATCCCAAAAGGATCAATTTCTTGTTCAATCCTGTAAGTATATACAAAAAAAAAAAAAACAGAAAACATATTTACAAGTATGAGCAGCAAACTATAAAATATAAGTTAAATTAATAGGAAATATTTACTAATAAATGTTATATAAAAAAAGAAAAAATATGTACTTAGAATTAAAAATGTCAGATATAGCTTTACAGGCGAGGTGTAGAAATTAAACAAATTCTTTATGAAGAACAGTAGTATAAAACAGGAGACAAAAACAGGTAAAATATAAAACTAAAAAGTAGAGAGAGGAAATAAAATGAGTAGGATAGAAAAATAGAGAAAAAAGAGAAAAGTAATTAAAAAAAGCAAAAATCCCAAAGATGTAATAGAATGAAATGGAAAAGAAGGGAAGGAAAGAAGTGAAAGAGGAGAGAGACAAAATGGGATAATGGTGAAGTAGAAAATAATGCAAAAGTATTTGAAAGTAGAAAAAAAGCGACATGAGAGAGAGTATGCACCTATACTGAACCAAAGGGAATAAATTAAAGGAAACTATAAGATAATCTAAGATAAAAATGAAATCAGGACATTGTTGTAAAAAAAGGTAATAATAATAACAATAATTGATCCGATCCGACCATAAGCTAATCACCCTAGATATCTACATCCTGCCCCCATTCCCATTAAGGAAACCACGGTAAAAATTTCTCCAAAGCCAACTTCATGCTTCTTAAGACAGAAGTGGTGAACTTCATGACACCCATGCAGATAGACAATACAGTTACAAAATAATAAATAATAAATAACGACTCACCACAAATACACCAAAAAGGTTTAATGGACATCCACAGACTTAGCGCTTTCACCCGTCCAAATACGGGTTTCATCAGAGTTTAGTCAATTAATAAAAACAGCTGATTTTTATATTCTTGTCAATTAAATTACATTCAATTCAAATCAAACCAGCCAATTAATTTAAAACTCCAATTAATCTAATTATACAAAAAGTCAATAGTAATACCAAAGACATATATAAAAAACGTATAACACAAAAATAATAAACAATACAATATATAACTACCTATATACACACTAAAAGTAACTATTATGCAGTTCATATTATTAAAAATTCTTATTAAAGATACCTAAAAATAGTTTTGGTAATCAATTATAATGAATTCAAATAGTATATTTGTTGTAAATATTAGTATAAATATAATATATAAAATAGTATGTATATATATATATATATATATATATATATATATATATATATATATATATATATAAATTTATATTACAACTAGAATAACTATTTAAAATAAAAGATTATATATAAATAATGTATGATTTCTTTTTAACTATTTTCTTATTAAATGCTGTATGAATTCATTTTTAAATAACTTGCTATCGAAATATTTTCGTTAATACCTGGCTTACTACACGCATTTAATCTAAGTTGCCATAGACACTCTTTATACTCAAGTAAGGCATTAACATCACCTTCTTTATCCATGTTTTGAGGAATCCTGTCTATGACAAAGAACAAAATTTTTTTAAAATCCTGACAATCTATACTATGCATATACAGAGAGTTAGTTTCTTTCTTATTTCTAATATCTCTGATGTGCTCACCTATCCTTTCCTTTAATTTTCTTATGGTCTTTCCAATATAAAAAGCTTGACAGGATAAACAGGTTGCCACATAAATAACTAACTTGGTGTTACAATTTGCATGTCCTGGGCATCTAATAGTTCTTTTGTATCCTTTTATTGCTACATATGTACCATCCATAATATGCCTACACCATCTACAGAATCCGCACTTTTTCATTTTTGACTCTCTAAACGAGACTTCAATTTCAAAATAATTTTTTAAGTTTTTACCTCTACTAAAAACTATGGTAGGAGAACAACCTAAATCCTGTAAAATCTCGGTTTGATTCACAAACACCTTATCCCATACATATCTAATATTACTTGCGAAAATAGGTGTATAATTACTGTATGGCAATATCATTGCTTTTGATTTGTTAGTGTTGTCACTACCTTTAATGCTTTGATTACCTAAGCCATATTTTAAAATAGGCTTGTAATCCAAATACCTCTTAATGGTTATCTCTTTTCTGATGTTCAACAACAATTCGTTAGGATAATCTCTCTCAACAAACATGTTGTGCAAATTATCTATTTCCTTGTTAAACTTCTCATCATCACTTATCATTCTCGAGAGTCTAACCATTTGTCCCTTAACTAGATTTTTTTTTTGGAAAGAAGGATGACAACTTTTGTAATGCAAGTATGAGTTTGAAAAGGTCGATTTTCTGTAAATATTTGACTCCAATCGGTCATCTTGCTTATATAATTTTATATCCAAATATTCACATGAATCTGTATTAATTTAAAAAGTGAATTTAAGAAAGCATGTTGTACTGTTCAAATATCCCATAAATTCATTAAATTCATTAATACTACCTTTCCAAAAAAGCAGGATGTCGTCCAAGAACCTTAAATATAGATCAATGCTTGACCAATATTTGCTTATGAAAACGTGCTCTTTTTCCCACATTGCTAAAACTAAGTTAGCATATATGGGGGCACATCTTGCCCCCATAGCTACTCCAGAGCATTGTTTATAATGCTCACCACCATGTTTAAAAAAATTATTTTCCAGCACCATTTCCATTAACTTGGCTAAGGTCTTAACCTTGGACGTGTTCATCCCCCCATAATAAACCAAACTCCTTTCAAACAATTCAAGTCCTTCTTTTAAGGGAATAATCGAAAATAAATTGA
The DNA here is from genome assembly GCF_019279795.1 of Protopterus annectens. Lineage (NCBI taxonomy): Eukaryota > Metazoa > Chordata > Ceratodontiformes > Protopteridae > Protopterus > Protopterus annectens. The sequence goes on from NC_056744.1 coordinate 661,857,717, forward strand.
CAACATCAATAGTTATTAAGTAAACCTCATTTAAATTAACTGTATTATACTCTTTAAGAGTTGCCAAACAGTGCCATGAATCTTTAAGAATGTGTTCAATATTATTTGTCACCTTATTACAAGTTATGTCAATGTAATGTGCAATAGCTTCTAATTTGGAACGTTTTGCTGCAACAATCGGTCTAAAGGGAGGGTTAGTGACACTCTTGTGTATTTTAGGTATTCCAAATATGCTTGGTGTAACAGGAAAATCAACTAACATATATTCATACTCAGATTGTAAAATGTCACCGTCCATCAGTAACTCATATAACTGCCAGTCAATCTTAGCATATGCTTTAATAATATCATATTTGGAAACCACTGTGTATGTATTTTCATCACCAAGCATGTCACTAATTTTGTTAATATAATCTACGGTGTTCATAATAACAACACCTCCCCCTTTATCAGGTTTCATCACCCTATAATCATTGCTTGCTGTTAATTCTTTTAAACAAAACCTTTCGGCTTCTGTAAGGTTATCATTTGAAACCTGTGTTTCTTTCCAAGCTTTTCTCAATTGTAATTCACAAAACATTTCAAAAAGGTGAATAATTTGATTGTTTGGTGGAATAAAAGTACTACTTCTTTTCAACGTAAGTCCCCTATCATAGTTAAATGAATTGGATTTACCTTTAAAATACATTTGCAAATTCAGTAATCTCACATATGCTTTTAAATTTAATAAAATTAGTCCCAAGTCAGGTTTGAAACTTGGAACAAATTTAAATCCTTTTTTAAAAAGTGAAATATATTCGTTGTCCAACTTTTTCTCTGTAAAGTTGTATACTGAAAAACTTCCTTCTCTAATAATTTCACAATTTAAATAATCTATTGCTGCTATGTGTATTTCATTGTTTTCTTGAACAATGTTTGTTATATTAACACTTGAATTTTCTATATAGCTAGTTCCAAATAGAGACACATCATCATCAAAAAAATTCTTATACAATAATTCATCTGTGTACATATTAGAATCATGATGTTCAGTAGTAGTTTGACCAAAATTTGTTAAATTACATAACACAGGTCTGCTATTTGAGTCATTATCTAATATGTGCATTTTATTTGTTAATATTGATGCTGTGTTTGTCTGAATCTGCCATTCCTGTTGTTTGTCTGACGGTAATAATTCTGATGCGGACCCTGATAACGCCCTTTTAGGCGTTCTGATCTGCGTACACCCTGTTCCTCTAAAAAAGGCTCTTCAAAATTATCATATTCAAGATTGTCATTATTATGCATGTCACCATTATCATTAGCTGTAACTACATCTCTATATCCTGTGTTAAAATTTGAACTAGGTATATTACTTTTCACAGCACTCACACAACGCTTATAATCATTAAAGTGGGCATATGCACGATTATTCGAGTAATCGTTAGTATCTCTCAGTAACTTTTCATTTTTGTTGTCAAGGCCCTTACTGACATATTTATTAACTTCCACTAAAATGTTATCAAACTTAAACTTATTATTTTCAAATAGCAAGTCATTTCTAATACTATTGTCTAATACTGTTAAAATTTCACTCAAATGTGCTAACTTTGCATTGTTATTTTTGATAATAAGTCGAATCAAATGTTTACCAGTATCATCAAATAATTTAATAAGTTCTTCAAAAATGTCACTGTTTTTCTCAAAACCAAATGGTACCTTGAATATTCTGAGTCCTTTCGGTACATGGTTTAGCTCCAAGGACCTTTCTAAAAAAACATTGTCCATCTGTAGGGTTTTGAATTTCCGTAATGTTTTTTCAAAGTCATTGAGTTGTTTGTTTAGTGAACCCATTTCCCGACCATTGTGCATTTGACCAAATTTAGGTGCTGAAAGCAGTTCGTTGATCCCTGGAATCACAGTAGCTTTTCTCCATATGCCATTAGAACCCTCACCAGCGTTCAAATATTGATTCGGCCTCAAAATCACGTGCCCCTCACTTCCGCCTGTAGTACGCACTGTTTCAATGCCTATGAAATCCTTTGGACCATTGCTGGCTATTGGGTTACCCCTAGATGTTCCTGGTGTAGAATGTAAAGTGAAAACACGTTCCTCACTTTCTGACAGTGAAACATTTGTATTTCCATCACTTATAATGTTCTTCTCGCAACCTTCAACGGTTCCCTTTTCTTTCAATACAGCCAAAAGTTTTTGCGTAATAATCAGCTGTTGCTGGAGTAGCTGCTCCATGAAATTCAATTTATAGTCAACGTAACAACGTAACACAATAAATGTCCATCTAGGGGTAATCCAATAGCCAGCCAGGTCAAATGCACAATGGTCGGGAAATGGGTTCACTAAACAAACAACTCAACGACTTTGAAAAAACATTACGGAAATTCAAAACCCTACAGATGGACAATGTTTTTTTAGAAAGGTCCTTGGAGCTAAACCATGTACCGAAAGGACTCAGAATATTCAAGGTACCATTTGGTTTTGAGAAAAACAGTGACATTTTTGAAGAACTTATTAAATTATTTGATGATACTGGTAAACATTTGATTCGACTTATTATCAAAAATAACAATGCAAAGTTAGCGCATTTGAGTGAAATTTTAACAGTATTAGAGAATAGTATTAGAAATGACTTGCTATTTGAAAATAATAAGTTTAAGTTTGATAACATTTTAGTGGAAGTTAATAAATATGTCAGTAAGGGCCTTGACAACAAAAATGAAAAGTTACTGAGAGATACTGATGATTAAATGATTATAAGTGTTGTGTGAAAGTGCTGTAGTATACCTCCTAGTTATTTTAACACAGGATATAGAGATGTATAGTTACAGCTAAATATAATGGTGACATGCATAATAATGACAATCTTGAATATGATAATTTTGAAAATTATTCAGACAACACACAGGAATGCAGATTTCAGAGACACACAATCAATATTAACAAATAAAATGCACATATTAGATAATTACTCAACAAGCAGACCTGTGTTATGTAATTTTAACAAATAGTGGTCAAACTACTGAACATCATCATTTCTAATATATACACAGATGAATTATTTGTATAAAATTTTTTTGATGATGATAAGTGTTAATATAACAAACATTGTTCAAGAAAACAATGAAATACTTTTTCAAACAATCAAATTATTCACCTTTTGAAATGTTTTGTGAATTACAATTGAAAAAGCTTGGAAAAAAACACAGGTTTCAAATGATAAACAGAAGCTTCTAAAGGTTTTGTTTAAAAGAAGAACACCGAGATTATATTAACAAAATAGTGACATGTTTGGTGTGATGAATACATACACAGTGGTTTCCAAATATGATATTATTAAAGCATATGCTAAGATTGACTGGCAGTTATATGAGTTACTGATGGACGGTGACATTTTACAATCTGGTTCCAAATGCTATTTTATTGCACATTACATTGACATGTAATAAGGGGTGACAAATAATATTGAACACATTCTTAAAGATTGGACTTGGTGAGGAGTTTGGTTTTGGTGGGGGATGAAGTGAACGTCCAAGGGACCTTAGCCCAGCCTAATGGAAATGGTGCTGGAAAATAATTTTTAAACATGGTGGTGAGCATTATAAACAATAAATTCACTTTTCAAAACAGATTCATGTGAATATTATATTGAAAAAAAATTATATAAGAAGATGACCGATTGAGTCAAATATTTACAGAAAAGAAATCTAGTTAGGGACAAAAAATTAGACTCTAGAGAATGATAAGTGTTGTGAACATCAGAAAAGAGATAACTATGCTTGGGGTAATCAAAGCAAAGCATTAAAGGTAGTGACACAACTAACAAATCAAAAGCAATGATATTGCCATAATTATACACCTATTTTCACAAGTAATATTAGATATGTATGGGATAAGGTGTTTGTGAATCAAACCGAGATTTTACAGGATTTAGGTTGTTCTCCTACCATAGTTTTGAGAGTCAAAAATGAAAAAGTGCGGATTCTGTAGATGGTGTAGGTATATTATGGATGGTACATATGTAGCAATAAAAGGATACAAAAGAACTATTAGATGCCCAGGACATGCAAATTGTAACACCAAGTTAGTTATTTATGTGGCAACCTGTTTATCCTGTCAAGCTTTTATATTGAAAAAGACCATAAGAAAATTAAAGGAATGGATAGGTGAGCACATCAGAGATATTAGAAATAAGAAAGATACTAACTCTCTGTATATGCATAGTATAGATTGTCAGGATTTTAAAAAATTTTTGTTCTTTGTCATAGAGACAGATCCTCAAAACATGGATAAAGAAGGTGATGTTAATGCCTTACTTGAGTATAAAGTTATTTAAAAATGAATTCATACAGCATTTAATAAGAAAATAGTTAAAAAGAAATCATACATTATTTATATATAATATTTTATTTTAAATAGTTATTCTAGTTGTAATATAAATTTATATATATATATACAAACTATTTTATATATTATATTTATACTAATATTTACAACAAATATACTATTTGAATTCATTATAATTGATTACCAAAACTATTTTAGTTAATAATAAAATTTTAATAATATGAACTGCATAATAGTTACTTTTAGTGTGTATATAGGTAGTTATATATTGTATTGTTTATTATTTTTGTGTTTTATGTTTTTTATAATTGTCTTTGGTATTACTATATAAGAATTTTTTTTATAATATAAAAATTTTAAGTTAGTTTTTTTTACTGTAATGTGAGGTAGTTATATATTATATTGTTTTATTATTTTTGTGTTTTTTGTTTTTTTATAATTGTCTTTGGTATTACTATTGACTTTTGTATAATTAGATTAGAGTTTTAAATTAATTGGCTGCTTTGATTTGAATTGAATGTAATTTAATTGACAAGAGTATAAAAATCAGCTGTTTTTATTAATTGACTAAACTATTTATTATTTTTTACCAGTTTTCAGTTTTTCAAGACAATACAGTTACGACTACTGAATCCTACACAATTGCACTTTATAAGCACTTACACAAGTGCATGGATCGCGCTATCCCAAACAGAACCAAGATGCTATCCTCCAAAAAAATAGCCAATCTAGTGGTCCCCTGCTATAAACAAACTGTACAACAGAAGGAAGAAACTGTTGCAAAAGAGAGTAAAATCCCATGAGTGGAGGAGTTCCCTGGGCAGCCTCAGTAAGAAGCTGCGATCCCTCATGAAATCCTCCAAAGCTAGTTACGAAAACAAAATTGCCACTGATTCTAAAGACAACCACAAAGCATTCTATAGCTATGTCAAGAATCTCAATCTAAACACTCAGATCTGCTCTGAGTTACAGCACAATGGCAGTAAATATACAGACCCAACTGATATTGCCAACATCCTGGCAGATAGGTTCAGTGCTAACTTTACCCCCCCCCCCTCTCATCCCCTAAAGATCCCACCTCTATACTGGAAGAATGTGAAGTTCCTGTAATCACGGCTGCACAGGTAAAAACTACACTCTCCAAAGCCAAGAACACAGCCTCCATGGGGCCAGACAACATCCCAATCTGCGTTCTACATGAACTACAGAATTAACTGGCACCCCTCCTAAGTACCATGTTTAATTATAGCCTCACCTCAGGCTTTGTGCCCACTGAATGGTGCACATTGACAGCTATCCCACTCCACAAAGGGGGAGCCACCACAGACCCTGGTAACTACCGCCCCATTAGCCTAATGAGCCTTGTCTGCAAGGCCATGGAACGTATCATTATGGAACTTATAAACAAAGACATTGGTAACCTCCAAATTCTGCACCCCACCCAGTTTGGGTTTGTAAAAGGCAGATCATGTCTCCTGAACCTGATAGACTTCTTTGAAGCAGTCACCAAAGCCATACATGAGGGTAAGGTGGTTCACACAGCCTATCTAGATCTTGCCAAGGCTTTTGACACCATCCCCCACTCTGGAATTATAGATAAACTCACTAAACTAGGAATAAATCCCTATGTCACAAGATGGGTTGCCAACTGGCTTACTGACAGAACCCACACTGTGAAAGTAGCAGACTCCAAATCCGACTTCAGACCAGTGACAAGTGGAGTACCACAGGGTTCAGTCCTGGGTCCTCTCCTGTTTGGTATCTACTTCTCTGAAGTTCAGGCTAACACAGAAGGTCTTTGGCTAATAAAGTTCACAGATGACTGAAAACTAGGAGCCATCATCGAAACTCCTAACGATGTGGATGAGACAGATGCCTGGTGTCAGAGCCATGGCCTCAAGCTCAATGCCAAAAAGTGCATTGTCATCCCCTTTGGTAAAAACTCGGTATCCATGAACTACAACATAGGCGGTGGTATACTTAACACCGAAAGTGTGATAAGAGACCTTGGGACACAGGTGGACAGTAGTCTCTCCTTTGATAATCACATTGCCACAGTAGTCAGGAAATCCTTCTATGTGGCACACCTCATCACAAAAGGTTTCTCATCCAGAAAAAAAGAAGTCATTGTTCCCCTCTACTCATCACTCATTAGACCCATTATAGACTACAACGCCCCTTTTGGTATGCACCTCACACAACATCTACAACAACTGGAAAGGCTGCAGAAATACCTCACAAAGAGGATTACTGGCCTCAAACAGATGCCCTATGCAGACCGTCACAAAAACCCCCAGCTTTAATCCGTCGCATATCACCTCTTCAGAGGTGAACTCTGCCTAACATACAAAGCTATGTCAAACCCAGAGCTGTTGGACATGCTCCACTTAAAGAACTCCCAGTCCCTCTGAACTACATGCTCTAGGGACCTAAACCTTGTCACCACAATAAACAGAACATGCCAGAGAGATATATTCCTGTCCCAGAGACTTCCCATACTCTGGAATACACTACCTATCTATATCAAACAAAGCTCCTCATTAGCACTCTTCAAGAAAAATCTTGATGATTGGATGGGAAATATTAAATTCACCCCGGGGATCACTTCTGTGGCTCGGCTCAACAGTGGCACAGGAAAATAATTTTCCTGGGTGACAAAAGCCAGGGTACCTTTTTGGCTGGGCTTGTATAGGCCCTAGGGCCAATAGCCTAGTACCTACCTATGAACCTATGAACCTATAAGTGATCATGTACTACCAATGTAAAATCTACATAGAGCATCTCAGAAAATATGGGATATATATATTTTTTTCTTGAAATCCACAAAATAGCTACTATGCCTAGTTTCAAGTCTAATTGACTGCCACGTTTTTGGATCACTTTGTTCTTTTTTAATGAGAAGGATATGACTAGAGAAGGAACATGATTTGACAGAGATCTAAAATGATGCATTCTCTCTTTAATTATAAATAGACCTGCAAGGTAAGAAAATGAGTTATGATGTAAGAGTATAAATAGCAGAGTACTGAGTAGAAGTTGTACTCTTTTTTTGTTTAGGTAGACAGTGGGCTTTTACTTAGAAATAAGCAGTGATGCTTATTTCTTGGAGCCAGTATAACAAAACAACAAAGTATATTAGAAATATGATGAAGGGTATTAAGGATTTTCTTTGAAGAAGAAGAAATCAGGGGAAGTGCACATTCTAGTTCAGCCAATAAGATCCTTCTTACTGTAGCTTCTCCATTAGAATTAAATAACAGGTAAAATTTCTTCCAAGCCCAGAATAAAGTTTGATGAGTTTTTAGTTTAGTGCTGTTGTTATGGACTTGAATGTTAATGTTTTGATCAAACCCAAGAAGCCAACATTTAACAGAGGCAGTAATTTCCAATGCATTCTCACAGTCAGTAATGACAAAAGCAGAGGATGAGTATTTAAGGTTTCTGAGAGGAACCAAATAACATCACTTTAGCTTATCTGAGTTAAGAAGAAGTGATCTATTTAATTAACAGTAGTAGATGTTGTTGGAGAAGCATAGTGGATCTGTATATGACATAACCATCGACATAAACAATAATAGGGAGATCTGTAATGTTTGAAGAAAGTCTGTTGGTATACATAGAGAAAAGGAAGGGTTATAACCCAGAAACTTATGGGGCACCTTTATACAAAGGAGCTTTGGATGAGAAAGTAGAATGTAGTGTTACATAAATGAAAAATAAGAAAGACAGCTAAGAAGCCACTTGGAGGCATTACAGCTAACATCATACTCAATCAGAGCTAAGATTAGTATAGTGTGATCAGTCTTACTAAAAGCTTTGTTTATTAAAAAGGTTTTAAGTATGTTATACTACTTTGATGAACATATTAGCCAATGGCTTCTTTAGAAAATATGGCAATAAGGAGATTGTCTTGAATGTGGTGGCATTAATGGATAGAATTTTATATTATACTTGCAGCAGCTAGTAGATGGCAATATGCTACAATCTGGGACTGGAAGAAATGCTAGAAACGTGCATTTAGAAGTTCCTGAGGTGGCAGGGTTTGAGGGAAGGAGACAATGAAGTGGAATGTCAGTCATTAACCAGAGTGGTAGCCAATCAGTACAAATATGTGCACTAGGGTTCCCTATTAGAAGACCGAAGACGCATTCTTTCAAATGTGTCTTGGTCGAACTCAGAAGCCTGAAATGGCAAAATATCAAAGCGGCTTTTAAGCGACTTTCTTTCCCATGGAAAGAATTTGCTTGGCTGCTTCATTACTTTGCCGTTTTCGGCACTGTAGTGCGGTCTCGGAGTTAGCATATTTAAGTAAGGGGTGTGTGGAGGGTGAAGCCCCCCACTTAATTTAATGTTTAAAGTATGTTTTTTTTTTTTTGGTTGTTGTTGGAACAGCAATTTTTTTCCCCTAGGAAAAAAAATCGCTGTTCTGACAGTTCAAAATTGTAAGCTTTCGCTTACATAGGGTCGATTAATCACTGTTCACTTTTTTAAGCACTCAGTGATCTAATATAGACCCTGCACTGGCAGCCAGAGTGGGTGTAACCAAGACAGAGTAGAAAGAAAAGATAAGTAGGGAAAAGAGAATAAACAGAAGTAAAACAAGCAAAATCTACTTTGGGCTTTACTGGGATTTTGTTGCAATACTAGCACTGGGGACTAAGAGGTTCAGAGTGACACACTTGCTGCAGGATGTGACAGATGTACCTGTAGAAAAAATATCTAAATATAACAATAAGCAAAGATGTATGTCAGCATGCTATAGAAACAATGAGAGATGCCCTTTATATAACTACAGCTATAATAACTGCTACCACATGAAAAAAAATTAAAATTCAAGACCCATAGGGCCAGTCAACATATTGTGTAATTTCTCATGCAGCAAATAAGAAATCTTAATTGCCTTCCTATCAATAACCTGCAAAACTGGTGGTTGACTTTACCGGCATGATTCCTAGATCCTGAATGATGGAATGTTGAAAACCGACATTACCAACTGTCTAAACTTGCCCCCTTCTGGACACATAAGTAATGCTTGTTCCTCAGTCTAGAGTGGTGGAGCATTTTGGAGTTCTGTATTTGTTTTGGATATGCTGGTATTTGGTATTCTGATGTTAATTTTACGGTTTCGGACATCTGTAGACTCAATCACCTATGTGGTTGGTTATTGATAGGAAACCATGTTAATTATACCTATCACGCAAGTTAGACCAAATGTTACCATGTGGACAGATCTCCTACCATATTATGATAAACTATTTGGTACCTATTCGCAAAGTGGGTGACACATCAGAACCAAACAATTTTAGACTCATCAGTCTGACCATTGTTCAAGGAAAAGTCAAGGACAGACTCAATGAAGCTCATCCAAAATGAAGCCAGAGAGGTACTGCTGATGGATATGGAAAATGTGGACTTTTTTCCCTTTTTACTCTAGCAGCATTCCTTGAAGATGTCACAGCTGCATTCAATGGGTGATTGAAAGTTCCTCCTCCTTATTTTAACCTTATAACATTCACCCCTATTCCAACTAAGAGAATAATTGACACGTTCATTCACTCATTTATTTTTTGATTACCCACTTAATCTTATCAGGCTTCCAGGGAAAACAGAACTTATCCTACCATTCATTGGGCATAAAACAAAGGATTCAATTCTGGATAGGACACTATCTCATTTCAGGTTTCAAACACTCACTCTCACATAACATGCACACCTTCATGTGATCTGGGTGAATGCTAATACTCCTACGTAATGTTTTTAGGATGTTGGAAGTAATTGCAGCACCTGGGAAAATTCTACATGGATACACAAGAGGTTGTACAGATCAGTACTGAGTGAATCCCAGATGAGGAACACACTGGAAAACTAATTCCTATCTTATAAGGCAGCACTACTAAACACACTGCACTGTGTGCAACTCAAATGAACGAACATAGCTCATTCTCTCCAATTCACCTCTGGAGGTTTGTACTCAACTCCTGAACACTAAGCTTTTTGACAAAATCAAGTTATGGACTCATATTTCAAACAAATGTTGACATCTCTGGAGCTATAATGATTACAAAAGAAATGTAAATTGCAAACTGTTCAGCACAAGCAAATCTTTACAATGGTATTGCTCATTAGATTCTAGATCTTAAACTGGATTTTATAAGTCATAGTAAGCAAAGTAAATATTAACACTGTAATATTATATCACCAACTTACAATATTTGTGTAACCTCTCATGCTTACTATATATTGTCAGTATCATTTTATTCATCCATCTCATATATGGCTAAGTAGTTATGCCTGCTACTTGCTTGCTGAGGTATTTAGAAAAATGTGGAAATTATGACAATATAAATGGACAGCACATGTAAGACAGTGTTTTATCTCTAAAACAACACAATACAGAGGTCAGATATCAGTGTTGCTGTGCTGTCCGTTATGTAAGCATTAAGATAAAACCTTTCAATAGCTTGCATGTTGCATGGTTTTGAAACTATTAATGTAAATATGGACAGACTATATTAGACTCCTAGAGGTGTCAGTAATACGTATCTATAGTAACTTCTGGAGTTATCATTAGACTGTAATGATACAAGTCATTAACTGACATACTAGCATTCATTGTGGTAGCAGCCCTCAGTAGTACAGGATCATTTGTATACACAATTATATTATGATGCAATAGATCAAGGGTACATTGATTTATAAAAATGGAAAATAAAATCTGCCCCACTAATGACTCCAAGAATGCCTCCACTTTTAATGTCATTATATTAGACTGAGAGGCAGCCATTGCTACCCTGAATGTTTCGCCATTAGATACCATTGAATTTAATTAACAGGACTACAGCTCAAGCAAGTTCTTTTAAGTTTAGCTATGAGTAGCAAACGCTTAAATGTTTTAAATACCCTTTTGTAAATATATCAAGGTGGTCCAACTAGTTGGCACTTTTCTTTGTTGCTGTAGATGTGGCCTGTGATGTAGGATACAGCAATCTGTGGATTGTACCTCTTTTAGAGCTTATGCTAAGCATGAATAAAAATCACATGCTTGTTGACAAGGTTAAACTACTGACAGACAATATTATTTAGCTTAGGAGATTAAGTTAAGATTTCAGGTATGTTTATAGTAATGGAAGGATATTGGTCAAACTACCTTGGGTAAGAGAATAATCGCAGGAAGTGAAAAATGAGGTACAATTATTACAATCATACAAGGCAAGATTTAGAAATTATATGAATCCTGAAGAATGAAGGAATGAAGTAGTCATACTTTGTATTTTTCCTAATTTGCAATTTCTTTTCTTTTTTTTTTTTGCCAAAAAGAACAATATGTTGTTGTGTCTTTCAGCTTTTCCAGGTTAGGGGTCGCCACAACAGAACTCCAGTCCTCTAATGATTGGTAGTTGATTTTTACGTGCCGAGTTACCAGCCCTGACGCACAACCTTCAACGAAGGTATGCCCATTCACGCATGTCTCCACGCAGGAAACGCTCTAGTTGAGAATTGAACCAGACAGCAACTTACTGTGAGGAGACAACGCTACCGCAGCACCACCACCGCTGGTATGTGAAAAAGAAAAACCTGATACCAACAGTAAAGCAGTGTTTAAGATTACCATAGGTAAGATGTAGTAGTACATTGCAGTAGGTCAGTTAAATGTTTTTGCATATGAATACGATCAGCATGCAATGATAATGAAGTTGCAGTCAAACAATAATATCAAATGATAAAAACTGTGAATCATTAAATTACTATCTTGAGGAACACTAAGCTATGCTTGCTGTTCTGTTAAATTATGCTAGTAACTGATGCCAACTAAAATAGAAGAATATAAACCGCATAGAAAGATGTCAAAAAGTATTAACAATATAAAACAATATATAACAATATAAAACAATATAAAGCATTGTAAAACCCGACTAAAAAAAAACTCTGGCTGTACTCAGTGGCATATCGCTTACTCAGAGGTGATCTCTGCCTGACTTACAAAACCATGTCCAACTCAGAATTGATGGACATGCTCCACCTAAAGAAATCCAAGTCACTGCCATGCGCTCTAGTGAGCTAAACCTTACCACAACAATAAATAGAACATGCTGGAGGGATAGATTCCTGTCACAGAGACTCCCCATGCTTTGGAACAAAATTCCAAATTACATCAGGCAGAGCCCCTCACTCACACTCTTCAAGAGAAACCTTGACGAGTGGATGGGTAACAGAATATACACCGCTGAGATCACTTCATTGGCTCTGCTTGACAGAGGATCAGTTAATTAAAAAATGGGGTGGTGAAAGCCGACACACTCTGGCTAAGCTTATTAATGCCCTCGGGCAGATAGCCTAGTACCTACCTATAAACCTATGAACCTATAAAACGGTGGGTTTAAGATAGATAACAAAGAAAACAAGGACATTTATAATAATAGTGATGTTGTAGGGCACTTACGATTTAGTTAATAAAGAATAAGCCCTCTTCCATAATGAAATGGATAGAAGGAGAGTTCAGCTCCATAGCATTCCTTGACAGGAAGCAAATTTCTCCCACTGCATGTCAGATCCAAGGAGGTTTGCACAGTTTCTTATAAAGGTATAGAGGTTTTGGGATAAAAGAAGAGAAGGTGATGTCCTAATTTACAATTTCTGTAGCAACTTCTGCACTTTGATCCCTTTTATTTCTCTAAAGTCGAAGGTGGGTTGCATACTGGGTGACTAATGTTAACAAATGGTAGAAGCATGATTGGTAATTAAAGAAGCGACCACTCAAAGGACCACAGTGTTTGAGATGTAGTCTTCATCTTTATTGTGAGGCTGTTTTCAATATTGTTGCAAGCTCTGTGTGTGTTCCATTGTCCACTAATGATGTCTTTCATGGTCATTTGCGAGAGATGATGATGACAAATCGAACAGTATTTGTTCACAAAGCAATCTATTTTGTTAGCTTTGTCAGAAACCCAGCATTCCCTTTAAGGACTAAAAAGTTATTACATATATTGAAGTTTTCTTTTTTTACTTCATCTCTGCCCAGACCCTGTCTCTTTACTTAATGTATGCCATGTTCTAAGATGCTCTATCAGCATTTATAATTCATGAGTACTTTTACTCTTAGTGGAAAAAGCTTATCCTGATCTGACAGCAGTGAATTAATGAATGTGTTTTCAGGCAATGACAGGACTAGTTTCTCTGTAGACTGCATCCCAGTTAATATGATTCAACTCCTACAGGAAGTTTCCTCCTTTGTAGGAAATTAACTCTGCTTATTGTGGATGGGCTGAGCTGCGGGCCTCTTGAATGATTATGTTGTAGACATTAGGCAATGGTCATATTTTTAGTTAGAAATAATCCAGGACATTCTGCATCTAGAGTGTAGGAAGATGAGTACTACTTCAAGCAGAATGCTAGTTTCTAGCATTGGAAGCGGGTCTGTGCTAGCCAGATACTATGATGATTTCACAGAGATTGCTACAGGCATTGGCAATCAGTTTAATCATGTCAGTTCAAGAAAGTAACTTTCAACAAATGTAAGAGCCACATAAATGGCTCACTGACAGCTACTTCAAAAATTTCAAAACTATTTCTTTAAGAGGGGCAAGCCCACTACATTTTCACATCCTATATATATATATATATATATATATATATATATATATATATATATATATATATATAGGTTCATAGGCTGGTTCTAGGCTACTGGCCCTAGTGCCTATACAAGCCTAGCCATAACAATTCCCTGGCTATTTCTTCCCACACTATTTACTTCCCTGGACCCCTGTCTGGCAAGGCGATGTGATCCCTGGGGTGAATTTCCTTTTTCCCATCCAATCATAAAGGTTCTTTTTGAAGACAGCCAAAGAAATGCTCTGCTTGACATGTATGGGCAGTCTATTACAGAGTCTTGGGAGTCTCTGGGTCAGGAACCTAACCCTCCAGCATGTTTTTTTTTTTTTTTTATTGTGATGACAAAGTTTAGATCCCTGGAGCGTGTGGCTCTGAGGGATTGGGATTTTTTTAAGTGTAGCATGTCCAACAGCTCTGGGTTTGACATGGCATTGTATGTTAAGCAGAGATCGCCTCGGAGTAGACTTTATGCAACAGAGTACAGCTGGAGTTTTTTTAAGGCGGTCAGCACAGAGCATCTGCTTTAGGC
>NC_056744.1:661882198-661917198 GCF_019279795.1 Protopterus annectens
CGATCCAGGAAACACTAACCTGTCCGAGTAAGAGTAGTGTTATTTGCAGAAATGTACTCAGTTGGCAACTGAGTACCGTTCTGCAAATAGCAAAACGGAGCTATGACAGCTCCAAATAAAGGATGCATCCAGTTGAGGAAGCATGCCAATAGCCAAATATACGGCCATTGGCATTTTTATCCGTTGCAAAATAATAAAAAAATATTTTTTTTTCCTCGATCTCCGATGTTTAAGCATAGTGCAGCGCCGCACAAATGTGCGGTGCTCTAAAAACACTAAAAACAAAAAATAAAAGCCAAAAATAGGTATTTTATTCACAATATTCATCTGCCATGCAGGTGAATGGCAGGCTGAAGACAACATGGCTACTGAATAGTGGTTGCTAAGGGGGGAAGCTCAGTCTGAGAGATGTAACCAAGCATTAGTAGGTAATCCTATGCAAATGAGTATAAGGATAGTGAATCCCAAACTTCCCTGCCATGTGAACCATGTCCCTAGAGTGTAAGAGTAGGATTAGGGGAGTAACAGAGTAGAAGATAGGTGACATCATGAGGGGGTATGTATCAAAAAGACTGTAAGCTTATTGGAGCAGAGTGGCATGTGTTTGCTGTGAGTTACTCAGGACTGGAAAAGGCATGTCTACAGTTGTCTAAACTGAAACCCAGAAACCAAAGGTGTATGCCGTGGCTATCACTGAAGTTTCTTGCAAAGCTGCTTACACTGTGTGTGCGCGTGTGTGCACCAGTAAACCCGTTTAAGCCTGTGTAAGGCTGTCTAAGCCTGTATGCACGAATGTGCATCCAGCCTAAGCCCGTGTAAGCCTGTGTAAGCCTGTGTGTGCGCATGTGCGCTCGTGTGTGTGTGTTTGCGCTTGTTTGCACAGCGCTGCCCCCTGTGGAAACAGAAATGGGAAAAGGAAGGAAAGGAAGTAGTAGGAAGTTAACCAAGGAGAACTAGCAGAGCTGCCAGGTGAAATCAATCAGAATCAGCCAATTACACAGGCAGTACACTAGCCCAGCCCAGCACTTAAAACTCTGCAAACAACATTCCCCCATGTTTTTCTCAGAAACACTGCAACGCTGCAGTCTACAAAGAGAAGTGAAAACTTAAAAAGCCTAACTGAGACAGAAAAATGTTAGGGGCTGCCATTGCTATTATAAGGCAACATGTGCAAGATGCTGAGGGTGGTGCCATTGTGAATGCTGCTAAGCAACCCACAGTGAGGAGATGGACAGAAGTGTACAGACCCAGGGTAACCTACCAGGGGCTACATGAGCTGGAGATAGTGGAGTGCTATAGAGTGGACAGAGACCTCCTGCAGCAAATAGTTGAGCTGTGCAGGCCATGCCTCACACACAGAACCAACAGAGGGGAACCCATCCCAGTGGAAACCAAGGTATGTGTTGGCTTAAGAATACTAGCAACAGGTACCTTCCAGAGACCAACTGGTGATATGATGGGGATTTCACAGGCATCAGCATCCAGGGTACTGCACCAGTTCTTGAATGCCATGTCAGCACATGTTGGTGATCATGTATATTTCTCCAATTCCCGTGAGGTATTGGCCAGCAACATGCATCTCTTCCATCAAATAGCGGAATACCCTGAGGTAGTGGGTGCAATTGACTGCACGCACATACACATCAAAGCACCAGCCGGTGAGCGGTGTAGGGACTACATCAACTGCAAGGGCTTCCACTCCATCAACTGCCAGGTCATGTGTGATGCCCAGGGCATAATACTGAATATGTGTGCTGGCTGCCCTGGAAGCTACCATGATTCCCATATCTGGCATCTGTTGCAGCTGTACCAGACATTTGCCAATGGGGACATCCCTGATGGTCACCTTGTGGGGGATGCTGGATACGCACTGGAGCCGTGGCTGATGACACCCATCAGAAATGCACACACACCTGAACAAGAACTCCATAATGAGGCAAATGCACAAAACATAATGTAATCGAGCGTGTGTTTGGGATGCTCAAGTCATGGTTCCGTTGCCTGAACACATCTAGTGGAGCCTTGCAGTACTCACCAACTACATATACCCAAATTTCCATGGTATTTGCCATGCTACACATTATGATCCTGCGAAAACAGCTGCAGCAGGAACAGCATGGGGTAGGGCCAAACAGCCCCCCACCATTGCCAAGGCCTGCACAGGCACAGCATGACTCGGAGGAGGAACAACCTGAGCCTGCCCCAGTAGGCAGAAGGAGGCGTGCCCAGTATGCCTTGGCCTTGGCAAAGAGGCAATGCATAGCACATACACTGGCTCAGTAGGAACCCTGGAAATGATAACTCTCTCTGACTCACACATAAAATAATAGGGATGCCTAACTTGACACTACCTGTTTCCAAACATGTATAGGTAGTGTAGTATGTGCATCTGACATAGGCAGCCCTGCAGCACCACCTGAGGCATGATTGCCATGTTTTAAGCAAAATAAAGCAGTGCTAAGCAGCTTTTATCTATATCTAGTATATGTAAACAAAATTGCTTGTGCCAACTAGCACAACGTTGGGCAATGTTGAGCAATGTTGGGCAAGGTCAGTTAAACATGCTCATATCTGCTTTACTGTTCCTTAAGCAGTCTGGTCTGCCCAGCATGAAAATAAAAAGCAATGACAGGGCTCAAACCCAGGATACTGTGCACTATAGTCACAGTACTGAACTACTAAGCCATGATAGCATTTCAGTGGCACAGACACAGCAGGACAATTGTACACAAATGCAAACACAAAGAAATGCAGTATCATGCCCCTAAAGAGGCAAATGGTTAACCTCCCCCACATGCCTATGCAGACAGAGAACATTAGGCTAGGCGGTGTGATGTAGGCTGTGTAGGCTATGAAGTCGCAGTGTAATATACATGACATTGGACGCTAACATCTGTAGTTCAGTAGTATGCCTCAAGCCACTACGATAGGCAACAGTTCAGACTGAAATAGTGTCCTGTACATAGCAGTGCAGGCATAGCAAATGTATATAAGTGTCAGGTGAAACTCACATCATATGTACACCCACAGTAACAATCAGGTGTGCCCCTGGGTAGAAATGTACAAAGAATAGCTGTCCCCCCTGTATGTAGAAATGTTGATAAGTCTATGCAAAGTGTCGCATGGAAGCCCTGCAGGCACAGCATGATCCCTGTTGATCTATGACACAAAGATGAGCCCTGCTGTAAAAATACAACTTAATTTTCCATACACATATAGTATAAATGTCTATACTTGGCATGCTCACACACTTAGGCTAAATACGGATGTGATAATAAGGGATCTATGGACAAATGTGGATAGTCATCTCTACTTCCAGAAACACATTCACAAAGTGGTTGGAAATTCATGCTATGTGTTCACACAAACTGCCAAGGTCTGTGCATGTAAGTCAAAGGAGGTTCCCACTACTCAGCAGTCATCAGACCTGTCAGAGAGTGTCACAACACACGTGGGATGAATCCGACTAGGCACATTCAGCAGCTAGAAAGACCAATGAAGTACCTTAACAAGAGGATTACTGGCCTCAAATAGTTGCCCCATGCAACAAGATTGAATGTAACCCAATCTGTACTCTGTTGCATACTGTCTACTCAGGAGATCTCTGCCTAACAGACAGGTTCATGTCATGGTTACACTCAGATTTGTTCTGAGTTACAGCTCAATGGCAGTAAATGTAGAGACAACTGATACTGCCAACATCCTGGCAGATAGGATCACTGTTAACTTTACCCCCCTCCCACCCATGAAAAAGCACATCTCTATAATGGAAGACTGCAAGGTTGCTGGCATCATGGCAGCACATGTAATAAACACTCCAAAGCCAGTATCACAGCAGCCATGGGACCAGATAACTTCCCAGGCTGTGTAGTATCTACTTCCCTGAAGTAAACATTGACATGGCAGGTCTGTGGCTGCAGAAGTTTCCAGAGGACTGCAAACTAGGAGCCATAATTGTAAACACAAAAGATGTGGACATCCTACAAAAGGGCCTCACTGAGACAGATGGCTGTTGTCAAAGCCATTGGCTGTAGCTCAATGCCAAAAGGTGCATCGTCATCCCCTTTGTTAAAAACTCTGTAGCCAAGAATTACAACAGAGGTGGTAGTATACTTCACACTGAAAGTGTGACAAGAGACCTTGGGTCACAGGTGGACAGTGGATACAGCTGTGATAATCACATTCCCAAAGTAGTCAGGAAACCCTCCTATGTGGCACACCTCATCATAAAATGTGTCTCATGCAGAATAGAAGAGGACAATGTTCCCCTCTACTAATCATTCACTAGAACTATAATAGAGTACAATGCCACTGTTGCTATGTACCTCACAAGACAACTACAACAACTGGAAAGCCAGCAGCAATACCACACAAAGAGCATTAGCAGCCTGAAATACATGCCATACACAGACCATCTCAAAATGCTCCATCCGTACTCCCTTGCATATCACCTACTCAGAGGTGTTCACTGCCTAACATACAAAGCTATGTCAAACACAAAGCTGTTGGATATGCCCCACGTAAAACACTCACAATCCCTCCGACCTTTGGACCCAAAACCACGATTGAAATACAAAAGGAAGGGGTGTACCCATTTACCTTATGGATACCCACACCTGCAGGTTAGTGGCACAGCATGAGGCCTTGGAGACCATGCAAGTGCAACTAACATTGGTCAAAGCTGCCCATCAGATTGCAGCCTGCTACAGATCATGCACCTTGTCTCAGGAACCTCACTCAGTATTCCAGAGAACAGTGGAAAGTATAAATGTCCTATCAAACACCATTATATGAAGAGATTACAACTACCCAAACAGTGAGTGGTGGAATTACTAGTGTACAATGTCCCTCGTCCAGTGTTTCATAGAATTTAAAAACCCTAACACACTGGAACAGCTGGTCACCATGCCCACTACAGGTGACAACATGCTGGACATGATCATCACCAGCATGGGGTACCAGTTTTCCACTACAGAGATAAACTCCTCACTGGTAATATCAGATCATGAAGTAATCACACTGGACATCCACATCCAGCCCCCCCCACCCAGTCAATGAAACCACTGTGAAGACATTTGAAAAGCAAACTGCACAATTCCCAAGACCAAAGTGGAGCATTCCAAAGCCCTCTTGCTATAGGATAATGGTATACAATCTGTAGAATCATTTACAAGTGCATCCTATGAGCATCTACAGTGATGCATGGAATGAGACATCACAAATAAAACCAAGATGCACTCCTCCAAAAATAGGACAACAATCAGGTGGTTGCTGCCCATAAATAAGCTAGAGAACAGAAGGAGGAAACGAACACATGATATATCCAACTTCCCTAAAGGAAAGGCATCACTGATCATTATCAGGAAGAAACAATGATCACTCATAAAATAATCCAAGGACAGTTTCTAAAGACAAATAGCCAAGGAATGTAAGAATAACAACCACAAAGCCTTCAGTAGCTATACCAGACATGTAGGTGTCAACTTCCAAATATGCTATCAGCTATTGAAAAAAGGAAAGTAATACACCAAACCAACTTTCATTGCCCACATCCAGGGGGACAAGTTCAGTGTAAACTCCCCCACCATCACCCTGAAAAGGGCCTGTGTCCATCACAGAAGGATGCAGAGCCCCAGACGTCATGGACATGCAGGTAAACACAGCCCTCACCAAAGCTAAGAACACAGCATCAATGTGACTGGATGGTGTCCCAGGCTGCATTGTACACTAGGCCCATGAGGAACTAGACCCTCACCTACATTCACTGTTCAGACACAAGCGTACCACAGGCTATGTACCCAAAGAATGGCATACACAAACAGTCATCCAGCTCCACAAAGGGGGTGCCACAACAGAACATGGACACCATTGCCCAATATGTCTACTCAGCCTGATCTACAGAGCTATTGAGCAAATTGTCATGGAACCTATAAACAGAGACATTGGAGAACTCCAGACACTGGACTCTCCACAACTTCGCCTTGTTAAAGTCAGATCCTGGCTCCTAAACCTAGTTGACTTATTTCAAACAGTTACCAAGGACATAGATGGAGGTGAAAGTAATCCACACAGCCCAACCGGACCTCACAAAGTACTTTCCACATTATTAACCACTCTGTCATCATGGACAAGCGTACCAGCTGGAACATTAACAGCTATGTCACAGGATGGGTGGCCAGGTGGCTCATAGATCAAACAGACATGTTCAGAGTTGCTGGTGCCATGTCCAACTCTAAGCCAGTCACAAATGGCATCCCACAGGTCTTGGTCCTGGGACCCCACCTGTTCAGTGGATACTGTTCAGAAGTACAGGCAAGCATGGGAGGTGTATGGCTGAACAGGTCTGCAGATGAATGGTAACTGTGGTCCATAATTGACTGTACCACTAACACAGACATCCTCCAGAAGTGTCTTACAGAGACAGATACCTGGTGTCTAAACAATGCCCTCAAGCTGAATGCCAAAGGATGCATAGTCATCCCATTTGGGTACAACAAAGTGCACACAAATTGCCACATAGGTGGTAATCCAGTATGTACGGAGAAAGTCATCATGGCCCTGGGGACACAGGTAGATAGTAAACTCCCCTTTGATGATGACATGGCCAAAGTGTTTAGACATTCCTTCAATGTAGCCCACCTAATGTCACCTAATGTAACCCACTTTGTATAGTCTGATGATGTCACCATCCTACAAATAAACCTGTGGAAAGGATAACTCACAGTAATGTGTATAGCGTGGTGTGTAAATGCGTACTTCTGTAGTATCATAAAGTAGTTAGGGTGAGGTTTGAATCCTGCATTTGACAAGTGTTTGTGTGTGGTCTCCTTGGGAAGGAGCAAATGTTTTGGAGAGTAGTAAAACACCTTAAAAGTGTAAAACCAATCTTTGTCAAGTCTGATGATGTCATCATCCTACAAATATACCTGTGGAAAAGAGAGCCTCCCAGTAATGTGTATAGCACATTGTGTTAATGCGTACACCTTTAGTATCATAAAGTAGTTAGGTAGGAGTTTGAATCTTGCACTTGACAACTGTGTGTTTGTGTGAGGTCTCCTTGGGAAGGAGCAATCTTTTAGGAGAGTAGTAAAACACCTTAAAAGTGTTAAACCAATCTTTGTGAAGTCTGATGATGTCACCATCCTACATATATACCCGTGGAAAAAAGAGCCCCCAGTCATGTGTATAGCGTGTCATGTTGATGCGTACTCCTCTAGTATCATGAAGTAGTTGAGTAGGGATTTGAATCCTGCACTTGACAGCTGTTTGTGTGTAGTCTCCTTGGGGAGGAGCAACCTTTTAGGAGAGTAGTAAAACACCTTAAAAGTGTTAAACCAATCTTTGTCAAGTCTGATAATGTCACCATCCTACATATATACCTGTGGAAAAGAGGACCCCCAGTAATGTGTATAGTGTGTCGTGTTAAAGCATCTTCCTCTAATATTATGAAATAATTAGGTAGGGGTTTGAATCCTGCACTTGACGACTGCGTGTTTGTGTTTGTGTGTGGTCTCCTTGGGAAGGAGCAACATTTTAGGAAAGTAGTAAAACACCTTAAAAGTGTTAAAACAATCTTTGTCAAGTCTGATGAAGTCACCTTCCTACATATATACCTGTGGAAAAAAAAACATACAATAATGTATATAGCGTGTTGTGTTAATGCGTACTCCTCTTGTATCATGAAGTAATTCAGTAGGAGTTTGAACCCTGCACTTGATAACTTTAAGGAGCAACCTTTTAGGAGAGTAGTAAAACACCTTAAAAGTGTTAAACCAATCTTTGTCAAGTCTGATGATGTCACCATCCTACATATATACCCGTGGAAAAGATAACCCCTAGTAATGTGTATAGCGTGTCGTGTTGATGCGTGCTCCTCTAATCATGAAGTAGTTAAGTAGGAGTTTGAATCCTGCACTTGACAACTGTTTGTGTGTAGTCTCC
Source organism: Protopterus annectens (assembly GCF_019279795.1). Classification (NCBI taxonomy): domain Eukaryota; kingdom Metazoa; phylum Chordata; order Ceratodontiformes; family Protopteridae; genus Protopterus; species Protopterus annectens. The sequence goes on from NC_056744.1 coordinate 661,890,140, forward strand.
TTGGGGAGGAGTAACCTTTTAGTAGAGTAGTAAAACACCTTAAAAGTGTTAAACCAATCTTTGTCAAGTCTGATGAAGTCACCATCCTACATATATACCTGTGGAAAAGAGAACCCCCAGTAATGTGCATAGCACGTCGTGTTGATGTGTACTCTTCTAGTATCATGAAGTAGTTAGGTAGGGTTTGAATCCTGCACTTGGTGTGTGTATGACAGTGTTTGGGGTTTTGCTTTTACCACCTTATGACATATCAGTAGGCATTGCACATGTGAGGTAGCTGTGAGGCAAATACATATACATACATGTTACCTCAATTATTGCATGTGTGGGAACTCTGCTGTATCCAAGTACACAGTTGTCATCTTTGCCAAACTGTGCTGCTGCTTCACAGACCTTAGGTCACATCTGTATGCTGGTGACAAGGCCAGCCACTGCAGTGATGCCTGACCTAGGTCATCTGTGTCACACACATTCATTACAGTTTCTACTGAATTGTGTGAGTGAGGGTTTATGGCCAAGGTATATGTCAGACCTGTTAAAACACAGCAGAGTCTGTCAATGATGACTATGCATTATAGGTGTACAACAACCTTTGTGGACATGCATGCAGACCCCTTATTGCTTATGTGATCCACCGTAGGATTTCAAAATACCTTAGAGAATGTGATTATCAAAGGAGAGATGACATAACACTAGGTTGCATGTACACATCGGTACCTGTTGATCATGTTGGTGGCTACTACCTATGTGGTACTGTGGGGATACTATGCTCCGTAAAGGTGGATGACAAAGCTTAGTTTCACTTATAGCTTTACAGCATGGGTTTGACAACAGGTATCTGTCTGTATGATACCCTTGTGGAGGATGTGTGTGTCACCTGGAGAATGCAGTATAGGCCACAGAATGCATTAGCATACGTGGACAGACATATCCCTACTGTGATTGCTTGTACCTAAGAGAGCCATATGCCAAACAGGAGTGGTCTCAGTAATGGGTGCAGCTGAATAACACAGGTTACTGTCATAGTATAGTACCTGAAGGATCCAAATGTTGCTTTGTGTCCTACATCTGTGTGTCAGTTGTCAAGACATCATCTAACAATTGGTTATGGTCAGGCTGTTGTAGTCATCTATACTACAAGAATGCAAAACAATGACAGGTAGTAACAGTATCACCCACAGCACAGTATCAAACCATGTTATACACACATGTTTAGTCAGGTTCCAAAATGTGTGTAGTACAATGCATACTGGCCACCAATAGAAACTATGGAGTGTTACTGTGTAATACAGAGCATGTCACCCTGGCCATGTGTCCACTATGCACGTACATGCAGACAGTGCACCTCCACCATTTTCACAACTGTACACCTGCAAATATGTGCTACACACATCCCACACATACTGTCCACTCTCTAACACATGCTGCCAATACTACACACATCAGCGAAGTGGCACGTGGGCAATCAATATACAATTGGAACTAACACTGGTGTAAACAACACTACAATGACAATCATAGCTTTAATGCATCATGCCTGCTCAGCTACACCTTCAAGCATATCATCACACTCTATTGCTGACAACATGCTAACATTTCTATACTGCTATAAAGACACCCTGTGCATCAGCACCATGGTAGCCTTTCCTGCATTGATGTTACAGATGACAGGAGGTGGCACAGGTTTTATTATATGCAAAGGGTGTGTTGTTGGTGTGTGTGTGTGTGTGTGTGTGTGTGTGTGTGTGTGTGTGTGTGTGTGTAGGGCAAGAATACTGGTATGGGCCAATGTTGATGTAATGTGTGTGGGTATGTGTTAGCCCTAGGTGTCTGGATTATGTGTGTGTGTCTGCATGCACACAGTTCCACCATGTGGCTGCCACATATGGGTATTTGTGGGACAGCCACAGACTGTACCTGCGAGGCATTACAGATCACCGTCTCTGGTGTCACGGATATGGTACTTGTGCCTGGCAGGGGTGCTACTGACACTATCAGGTACCAAGCCATACTGGGTACTGTCCCCAGAGGTAGATGGATGTACACTGGACCCAGGTCCCTGCTGGGACTTTCCAGAGCCACGTGCATGTGGTCTTCTAGGATGTTCTATGGAGAGGCCACCCCCAACATTGCTGGGGCTGGAACTGGCACTACGGGAGAGGCTGTTGCTTGAGGGACGTCTGCGGCGACTGCCAGCTGCTGATGTTGCTGGCATACACCCACATCGACGACTCAGCCATCCCGCACTGTCGTGACACAATGGACATGACATTGCGGAGGACATCTAATGTCTCTCCCCAACATCTATCGGTGACCTCAGTGTAATTACAGATTGCACCAGATAGGTCATGGATACTGTCTATTACAGCGGTGTTATGTGCTCTCTGTGCCCACAGTCTCTGTCTGGTGTACCATTCCATACATGCCTGTGCCTCCATGACAGCCTGGAACATGCATGAGGTTGTAAGACCTGTAGCACATCTACCAGTGGCATGATGGGCAGCAGTGCTTGGATGAGAACCCCTGGACATCTGCCTATGTGGTGCCCTTCCAGACATCTGGGTATGGCTGCTGTGTCGGGATGCATGTGCCATGGATACCACACTGTCCTGGCCAATGCCGACTGTATGCTGTCCCTCTGAAAAGGGCATTGGTGATGGATGTATTGGCAGTATGACTGTCAGCATGGATGGGGTGGACACTTGTGTAGTGTTGATTGGTGGCCCAACGATAGACCCTGGCAAACACGCCTGTGCCTCAACAAACCAATCATCATTATCACTATCATGCTCAGTGACATCAGTTTCCCTGCTGCATTGAACCAGCCCAAATTCAGCACCTATGAGGGGGAGATAGGAAACACACTTTACGACCTGTACATGATGTCGGCACACATGAACACATGCACACATGCACACATGCACACATGAACACATGAACACATGCACACATGCACACATGCACACATGAACACATGAACACATGCACACATGAACACATGAACACATGAACACATGCACACATGAACACATGAACACATGCACACATGAACACATGAGCACACATGCACACATGAACACATGCACACATGCACACATGCACACATGAACACATGCACACATGAACACATGCACACATGCACACATGAACACATGAACACATGCACACATGCATACATGCACACATGCACACAAATACACACACACACACACACACACACACACACACACACACACACACACACACACACACACACACACACACACACACACACACACACCATCAGCAATCCCAAACATACTCAACAGCGTGTGATGTTGGGGTACAGTATCACAAGCCAAACATTTATATCAAATGTGACAGCATGCAGGACGTGTGTTGCTCAACAGCATGCAGCATGAGTGTAGACAGCCCTTGCTAATAACAGTATACATGGCCTTGATGCATGTGTGTTTTGTCCAGTGAATGGCCTCACCCTGGAACACAATGTGTACATGGACACAACATTGCTGTGCAGGTATTAAAAGCCCTGCAATGTCCTGTGCACCATCAGTCACAGTTATGCATACCATGGCTGGATGTGTATCAGTGTGTCACATAGATATCCATTTCTGGTTAGAGCATCTGTGTCTTTAGCAGATAATTGTGGACACAGGTGTAGTACATGGATGCTATGTATACACACAGGATGAGTGGTGCATGTATACCTGATGGAATACCATTGCTCAACATAGCCATTGTACAGTGGTTATGATGAGTGTGGGACATATTGTGGACATGCCAGTGCCAGCTATGACATGGCATGCTACCACACAACTGCAACATGAAACATCACACATACACAATGTGTGTCATGTGACCTATACATCCCATTGCATTACAAGACATATGTGTGTCACTTTCTACAAATGGTGATTGCTATGCATATTGTGTATAGGTGCATATGTCTGCACACACACAACAGTGAGGTGCATAGCAATTCATGATATGTGTAGTACTGTGGCCACTGTAACTGGATGGGATGTAGTACCATGAGCCATCACCATGCAGCATCATGTGGTCACTCAAGGCTACTAATGTATGCCAGACCATCACATACCATGCTGTACCTGAACTGCAGTACCATGGCTACATTCACCATTTCACGGCCAGTTGTTACATGGGTTTGTGAGGTGCCCAATAGGGGGCATTGCCTAACATGAATGTGTTATGTGTTGAAGAGTGTTGCTTAGCCACATGTGAGGCATCTACCCCTCAAGTATATTATGTGTGCTGTGTGAATGAGGTTTGGGATACTGTAGTGTGACCTTACAGCAGGTGGCTGAATACACCATGTGTAGCATGTTAACATGTACTGCGTATGACAAAGATGTGTATGTTGTGTGCATGTGTATTGACTCTGCCCATCCAATGTCCACTACAGTGTTGCCACAATTGTGTGGGATGCTCTGTGTATTGTATGTGTTTTAGGCAGTTACCCACATTACTAGGATGTGCATAGTCTCATAGCAAACATGCACAGCATGCATTATGCGTAGGTGTGTTACGTGTACATGGCCCTACACCTCACCTATGACATGCACATTTAATTAGCAATATTAAAGGTATAACACACTCACCAGCATGGCTCTGCTGCCTTGACGTCACACCAGAGAGACCTACAAGGATATCAGACACATTGTCAGTGGCAACAACTGTGGCATTGCTACTGTGTGTTTGCAATCTTACAGTAGTACAACGGTTGACCGTCACAGGCCTACAGATTATATTCCTAATTATTAGTATTGCACAACACTAGGCATCACATTGTATAACTACACAGTACACATCTCACATAAGCATGGTCTACCAATAGAGGTAACAGTATTCTACAGCTATGCCATGTTACCTGCACGCTCCATGTCAACTTGATGGGTGGCTCCGGCCTCCATGATGATACATGTTACTTGTTGTGGTTGTTGTTGGCCAGGAGCCACCTGGCTCAGGAGCAACTCCTCCACTCTGGTGAGGGGGGGATGGATGGCTACCCCCCACCTGTGGCAAGCTGTTGTCTGCGGATATCAGACGCATGCTGCCGGACATGTCTAATTAAATCACTACAGTGATGGCATACCTGCTCATATGTCCGGTTATGCATGCCTATGTCATTTACCCTACGGACAAGATCTTACCACAGGGCAGTCCGCTCATGCTGGTCCTGGCTGGTTCTGGAGAACTGCAGTGCATAGTGCTGCACCAGGCTCACTGTGATGGCTTCTTCCTCAGCCGTGCTATATGCAAGATTGCGATGGTGGGACATTACCCTGGAAGACAATGAAACAATACGTGTGAGCAAGTCATGTGGCACACGTAACATTCTAAAGTACAGACATCAATTAACTGCCATATTTAGCACCCTATTGGCTGTCAGAAGATACACACTTTCAATACCACATATCAATTCTCAACCCACAGATGCCTGACAGTGCCTGGCACACTCTATATATCAAACCATGTTTTGCACAGCAACAAGGTTAAAACAGTATATAAGACTATACAACAGTACATGGCACACTGTATGTGACACAATGCACCACATAACCACAGGAGGTATATATCATGCTAATGCATCATGAAATATGTAATCCATTGCAAAGATTGTAAAGTCCACTGTCAGTATTACCAGTATACCACACTAGTCGTTGATGGCAGACCCCTGAATAACATATGTGCATATTCATTAATATAGGTGGCATACTGCTGTACTAGACTATACATGTTGCTAGATAAGCAGTTATATCCTGTAACACACATATGACCGAGGCCATGGTACAGGCATACCCACACACACAGCAGACATACATAACAGACACAAAGGTATGGCAACCCAGGTGACCTTTACCTGTGTACCTTACAGTACTGTGTGTCAGTAGTTACCAGACCTTATGCCTGAGGTATGTAATCTGTGAGGACTACAGGGAACACACATAACAGTGGTTCCAATACATGTGCATGTACACCATACTGTGCTGTTTAGGCATACAGCTTCAGGTAGTACTACAGTTCATACAGGAGTTGGATTCACCAGCAGTAACACCCAATAAGCATACATGTACTGCTTTAGCCTACAATGGGACACCCCAGTCGACAACAAGGGACTACGTCAGACCGTATGGCATACTACCTTTTCTGCCTAGCAATTGCATACACATCTTTTGCTGGGATCACAGCTAGGACACATAATACCATGACAGAAACAGTTTCCCACTAAGCTATCACACATATACCTAACTGTGATACATTCACCAACACATTCACCATCACACTCAGTCAACCTCACATATCGATTATTGCAACAAGTACATGTGGGTGTGTATCATTTCATAGGTAGATAAGAGGCTATTGGCCCTAGGGCCTATAGAACTCTAGCCATACGCTACCCTGGCCTTTGACACACAGGTAATTACATTTCACATGGCCCTGTCAAGCAGAGACACTGAGGTGATTGCCTAGGTGTATTCACTATCTCCCATACAATCTCATCAATATTTATGATGACTGCTAATTAGGAGCTTTGTTTGCTATGGATAGTTGGTTTGTTCCAGAGTATGGGATGTCTCTGAGATAGGAATCTATCCCTCCAGCATGTGCTGTTTATTGTGGTCAAAGGGTTTGGGTCCCTAGAGCGTGTAGCTCATAGAAGTTGTGATCTGTTTACGTGGAGCATGTCCAACAGATCTGGGTTTGACATAGCTTATTATGTTAGTCAAAGGTCACCTCTGGGTAGGCGGTATGTGACACAGTCTAGTTGTGGGTTTATGGGACGGTCTGCATAGGGCATCTGTTTGGCACCAGTATTACTCTTTCTGAGGCATGTCTGTGTCCTTTCCAATTGCTGTAGATGTCTTGTGAGGTACATACCACATGGGCATTGTGCTCTATACTGGGTTTTATGTGTGTAGAGTAGAGGGGAACACTGACCTATATTTCCCTGGATGACACACCTTTTGTGATGACATGTGCCACATAGACGGATTACATGACTAGTGTGGCACTGTGACTATTGAAGGGGAGACTACTGTCCACCTGTGTCCCATGGTCTCTTATCACACCTTCGGTATTAAGTAGACTACCACCTATGTGGTAGTTCATGGGTACTGAGTCTTTGCAAGGAGAGATGCCAATGCAGTGTCAACATTGAGCTTGAGCCCATGGCTTTGTCACCAGGCATCTGTTGCAGTAATTATAACCCTGTGACTCTCTCTCTCTATATATGTATATTTATATATATATATATATATATATATATATATATATATATATACACACACATACACACATACATATAAACATCCATTGGTGTACATATAGATATACATATAGGCACATATACAGTCCACCTGTCATGGTGGGAATATCAAGTATGGGAAGGTTGTGAGGTATACAGTTATGTCATAACATTGCACAGTGTTGTGCAGAATGCATTGAAGGTGTTCTCAGCCCATGTAGCTCAAGCAGGCCTCATTGGCTGCAACACTGCAAACCTGACAAATCATACCCACAGTGTTTAACCACCACATGTCATATACCAGCACTGTATGCTGTCTGGTCTGCCACACACTACAACCTACATAGAAATATGCACATAACAACCTTCAACAACATATATATATCCACCTTTCACAAACAGTTGCAGTATTTCCCTTGCTCAATGCACATGTACAGATGCTAATATATCTAACACGGACAGATCTCTCTGTATGTGTGTGTCATACACACACAAGGACCACACTGTTGTAAGTCCATGTACCTCACGGCTGACCTGTTGGGCCTTGCTGCAACATGAACAGGTGTCATATGTGAGCACACAGTAATATTAGAGGGTGTATACATAGCTGCTAATGCTGAATTAGCATACTAGCCTGGTACAGCTGTTGCCAATGCTAAGCTACACGTCAATATGACTATCATGCATTTGTTACTCTGTTACATCCATGTTTGCATAACCGTATGGGCTACTACCCCAAACAGACATTATACGCACTACTGTACAGAACACAGATAACATGGATCAGATGTTTGACATTTAATACTGTACTACATATGTCACCATCACATCCCACTGCACACAGCTACACACTCATTTCTCCATGCCAGTAGTTATGCAGGGCATCTGTGCATTGATACATACTGCTGCCACATATGGATGATTCAAACTATGTAGAGTACTCTTCATAAACATCTACTACATTCCAGTAAATGCATAGCAGTTACATACCTTTCCTTTGTATGTGTTTGTATTTGTTGTCGTATATCCTGGTATATTTGTTTTGCAATATACATTTTCCTTTCGATATATAATGTACTTTTCACAATGTTTTTTTCAATAGATTTTTATTTCAAAATACATTTCTTTTCAATATATTTTTTATTTCAATATTTTTTCAATATATTTTCTTTCAATATATATTTTTTCAATATATTTCTTTTTCAATATATATTTTTTTCAATATTTTTTTCAATATATTTTTCTTTCAATATTTTTTTCAATGTATTTTTTCAATATAATTTCTTTTGTCAGTATATTAATTTTTTCAATATATTTTTTTTTTATAATTTTTTACATTACATCACTTTTCTCTCTCTCCCTCCGTACCTGCAATGGAATGATTGCATGTGTGGACAGCAAGTACAGACTGCTTTTATAGGTATCTGCACATGTGCATGTGATGGCCTCTGTACCAATTGGTGGCCACCATTTGGCAATTGCATGCAGCCTGCTGTGTGGTACTTGCAGTACTCACTGTCATAGCAACCCAGTGCTATAAATTGCTAAGTCAGGTAGGTGTAGCCCTTTCAGAATTCCAAAGTGGGGACCATGCTTGTTTGCTGTGCACACCATTGTGTAAGTCAGAATGTTGGTATACATCTTCTTACTGTTGCTAAGGGTGTAGCCAATTTGTATGTTGTACTCAGACCTGAATGTTGACACTTCCAGTACACAGTTGACAGTGTAGAATTGTACTCACCCCTAGAAATGCTAACACAAGATACATGGGAGTATGGAGTTCCTTTACAACTTATACAATTAGCTGCCATACATATGTAGTTATTGAGATGTTTTCATTTGGCACATGAACTGTTTGGGAACTGCTATACTGTGGATATTAATGTACTCACTTCTGCACAGTTTGTGCTTTTTATTTTGTTGACATTATCACAGGATGCTCATGAAAACTGGACAATTCCAGTAATGAGTATGCCTACCTACATCCTTGCTGTACCTTGAACACACTGGTATTTTGTACATTTGGGTGGGGATTGTTCTGCTATGATACTGTGTGGGGGTTGTAAAGTGCTGCTGTAACATTATTTACTGCTAGAATGTCTGGTTCTTTTATCACAGTCATGTAATGCAATTCCACAACAACTGCTGGTAAAGTTCCACAGAACAGGTTTTGTGTTATGGCATTCCTATCTTTCCTTTACATTCACACATTCTGATGCATGATATATATATTTCAGCAACATCCTGCTGTATATCTACTGTGGCCTAGTGGTACTTCATACAATCTAGAGTGTCCAAGGTCTGGGGTTTGAGACTGAGAGTGGTGTTTTATTTTGCTGCTGAGCAGAACAAGGCCCCTACATGCAGGGTGATTAAGGCACTTTTAAGCAGTTGTAAGTGGGTTTGCACCAGTTTGTGAGATGCTTAGCAATACTAAGCTAAGTGCACACATGCGCACACTCACACAAACCCGCTTACTACTGCTTAAAAGTGCTTAATCCCGCTAACCTCCATGCTCTTTTCTTTGAAAGAAAAGAAAATGGGGAGATAGGAAAGTGGTGAAAAAGGGGCACAAAGAGGGAAAGTCAGTAGGGAAAACAGCTCAGGATGTGCAGGACAGGTGTAGGGAAGGTCCATAGCTGCCCATTTCTTTAGCAGCAATAGCTGTGCATATACTAGTAATTTGGAGGGGAATTTTGAAACCTTCCACCCCTGAGAGAGGGGTGAGGACAACGAAGTATGTTGTACTGCCAATTGAATTTCAGTTTCTGTGTCCAGCGGACATTTGTGCAAAATGGGCAGCTATGTATGGGGCATAATTTTTTTGTGGGAGCAGATTGCCCATTTTTTTTTCAGGTGAGAGTGAAATGTGGGGTAGGGGAAGTAGATATGTTTTGGGAGGTAGGTTGAGGAGGTAAACAGACAAGACAAACAAGACACATACAGGGGCGGAATATGACAGATGGGGTGGGTGAACATCATTGACGGGGAAGGATGTTTGGAAATCGCAAGCCCATGAGCCCAAAGATGGCAACAGTGGAACTGAGATCCCCACCCATGGGCAGTCACCACTGCACCTTTACAGCCCGGAGGGTGGCTGTGCTGGGGGCTGTGTAGGAGGGGCAGGTTCACCCGTTAGTCGCGCCACTCTTGCCTCGAGCTGGCGTAGGAGATCAGCGACTGAACGCTGGATCTCCCTACGCACCACAGCCGGGACCCTTCGCAGGGTGACAGGTGGCCTTCCTCTGGCCATGCTTGCATGGGGGGAATGAGCCTCATCCCCTGCAGCACTTCCACCCAAAGGTGGCACAGGGCCAATGGAGGAGGAGTTCCAGGGCTGGACACCAGACCTGCTGGTGCCAGGTGCCATCGCCAGTTGAGGTGGGACTGGTGGGTCCGCTGGGACCAGCCTTCCCATACGTACCGTGTTTAGGTGAATTTAATGACAATATAGCCAACAGCATTCCAAATTAGTTGTAACAGCATGCAGTAATATTCCCATTAACCCAACACACCAGAGTTCCAGCAGTTGAACAGCAAGCATAACACATGCATATATAGAACAACAGTGGACATTCCAACAGCATGCAGGAATGATTGGTGGCAACAGGCCACCAAGACTGTGGTGTTTGAACAGGGCACATGCATCAAAGTTAATGCAGATATTTATAAACCAATAGGACATATGTCCCAACAAATGTTTTGAGATTACACATACCCATTGAGGTGTGGAATTGCATTGTTTATGCACTTATAGTAGGGTGTAAAAAGATACCTCCATTAACAACTTATATGAACTTATAGTTTACACTACATTCCTATTGACTGCAGGTATATATCCCCTATATGTATTATTACACTAGGCAATGTCCATTACATTGTGGGATGTGTTTTGCTAGTTCCTTATGTACCTGACCTGTATCTAATATACAAGCTGTCCAGGATGCAGATGTTACTGGTACATATTTATATATTTTATTTATATTCATATGTCTACATATCTGGATGTGTTCAGGTGACATTATCAGTTATATTTTAACAACCCCCTACATTTCTAGCAGCACACTGACATTTCCGATGAACACAGTTACAAGCTACTCATGTGCCAGATTTGCCTGTACATGCCAGCCTTGAAATTACAGTTGAGGACTGTATATATGCTTAAGAGATACTGGCACTCCCTTTGTCCTCTTTCTATGGGCCTACCCAAGTGTGGGTTGACAGCGCTTAATGCAACACTACTATTTCTATACTGCAAGAGTACATCAACATTTCGGAGAAAGTGACACAGACACACTACAGGAGTTATACCTTTATTAATTACATTACACACTTTTCTAGTGGCTCTCTCATTTATTTGTTATTACAGTGCATGCAGACATCTTATTCAGGATGTATTATACCTTCATTTATGGTTTATAACACTCTTTTTCAGGCTGTCTTGCTTATTCTATATAACAATACATGCAGGGAAATAATTCAGGACTTATTATACTTTTATTAATGGGTTACAACACTCTTTTTCAGGCTCTCTCACTTATTTTACATAACAGTTCATGCAGAGAGGTTATTCAAGCCTTATTATACCTTTATTATTGGGCTAAGACACTTTTAGTCAGGCTCTCTCACTTATTTTATATAACAGTACATGCAGAAAAATTACTAACCTACCTGGTGGCACAGCCTTAGCAGCCTATCTGCATAAGCTTACTGATTTGCAGCACGGACACTTGCAGCTGTGAAGTAAATGAAGTGATATTGAGACATACCTATCCATACTATTGACTACACTAGCAAGTTTTACATACTTCAGTTCATGGCTACCTACACAGTAGTGGAGTGTTTTGCATCCCACGGGCCTCCTGTATCCATTGGTTCAGTTGGTCCTGCTTGCATCTCTTCAGGTCTGCAAGGTGATGTGTAACCTGCTCACCAGTCTGAGGGACGCCTGTGGCACTGGTGAGTTCATGTGCGAGACAGTTCCAAGCCTCTGCTTTGTATTCTGTGCCCTGGAACTGGCCCTGCAGGAGTCTAGCATCATGATGATGGACGAGGAGCCAAACCATCACTTTTGACTCCTCAATGCCCCACAGTTGCTCTCGGAAGTGAGAGCCCTCTCCGACACCAGCCATTGCTGCCTGCAGATGGGAGCTACAACCAGTTATGGCAAGTATTCCCACCTATGGAGCTTAAATATGCCCCATTTCCAGCACTTATTTGTGATTGGCCGAATTTGAAAGTTCTCAGCTGAGTACACAACTGCTTAGCACTGCGTAAACTTTGATTCATATCTATATGTGTGTTGACAGTCCATGAACATCAAATGCTGTCATGGCTTAGTGGATCAGTTCTGTGATTATGGTGCACACTATCACGGGTTCGAGACCTGTCATTGCTTTTTTATTTTACTACTGGCCTGGCTAGTAGAGAGTGTGGCTGTGTTTAGCCGACTTTGCTCAACTTTACCCAACATTGATCTATGTTGCTCTATGTTGCCCGACGTTGTGCTAGTTAGCACGGTGCGCAACTCCACGCAAACATGTTTGGTTTTCGCTAGTTGGCGCGATGCGCAGCTCCACTCAACGCTATTGCGCTAGTTAAACCAGTGCTTAGCTATGGACAATTATTCTTAAATGTGCTTAATACTGGTAAATGTTGCTTAGCAGTGCTTCACATTGCTTAAGATAGGTTACTTATGCATTTATTAGTATGCATGACCATTTCACCTTCTTATATATATATTTAAAATATTGTTCACTACTACATAGGCCATTCCGATGCATTTTAATAAAATTTAAAAGGTAAATGTCAGGAATTATTTTAATGCACGGATTTCTTACAGAAAATGGAAAGGGGAGTGGTGGGACACGAACTGGGCATGCCTCCTCTTTGTGCAAAGGCTCTACCACTACACTACTGCTATTTGGCTTAATTTGCATATAAGTGGTTTATTATCCTCTTCGATGTCTAAACTGCTAACTGTAGCTAAGCAATGGGCACACCCGCGCACACATGTGCAAATATGGGCAGCTATATCGTGAATAATAAAAAAAAAATGTTTTATATTTTATTTCATTTGTACAGGGCTTTTGAATGTGGGGGAGTGTAGTGTTGGGGGTATACACATTTGAGCGGACTCGCTCATATCTGCTGACATTTGCAGATTTAGGCACTTGCAGGGGCATGGATATTTGGACTGCTTAGCAGTCTGACATGCCCCCTGCACTCCTACACACTCCGTGTTAGCATGGGAGTTGAGTCAGCATGCCCTCATGCATATGTATGATGCGCTGACATCATATTCTTAGATGGCAGTCTTCGAGTAGGACTTTGTTCGTCCTACACAGAGGATTACTGAATCCCCCCTATATTTTGTTGACAAAACAGATGTCAACCACAAGGAGATTTGTCCATATTCAGGTCCCCAAACTGCCTCTCTCTCTCTCTCTCTCTCTATATATATATATATATATATATATATATATATATATATGTATAGTAGGGCTGTGGAAGATTCCCCCCCATCAGAGGTGCAAAGAAGTGAAGTTCCTTGCAAAAATGCTTAAAACGTGTAACAGTTAATACTTTAATTGATTGTTATTATAGTTGAATTGTAGTTTACATTTTTAGTGTCAAGACCTGAATGACTGGGTTTCACTTCCACTTGTGAACCATCCAACTTTATTGTATTTCTTTTCCAAAAACATTTTATTGATTTATACATAACTACAAAAGGTAAAATCTGACAATTGAAAACAATGAATAATACAATTGCAGTAGCAATATGACAACTAATAACTAAGCACTAGCAACAACTAACTATGTACATTATCTACGGAGTACTATTAATACATAGAAAATAGTACCTGCAAGATCATATAAAATCATTTGTAAAGATTGTCAAAAATAGATTCACATCATTCAGATAGAATACATGGGCCATTTTGTATTTCCTACAGAACACTGAGGTGCTGTTTCTACATTTAATCTAATCTGAGAGAATGTGGTCAAAGAGAAGTTTCCAAAATTCCTGGTAGTAGACACGTTTACTTGTATTCCTTTTAATAAGTTTTTGAGTGGATATATATTTAATGGCCATGTTCTTGAAGCCATTCCACATAAGTCTGGTATGATCAAACCAGTTTTTGGTTACATAGAACTTAATTAAGGAGCATATAGTAATCAGGACATGTAATTTCAATTTAGGGAGTTTTGAGAGCTGTAAGAGAAGAGGAGGGCGAAGGCATGCCCGAAGGCAGGAAGATAGGAGGAAGGTTAGGAGTGTAGCAGTGAGGGTAGGAACTTTGAATGTTGGCAGTATGACTGGTATAGGAAGAGAGCTAGCTGATATGATGGAGAGAAGGAAGGTTGATATATTGTGTGTGCAAGAGACCAGATGGAAGGGAAGTAAGGCCAGGTGTTTAGGAAATGGGTTCAAATTGTTTTATCATGGTGTGGATGGCAGGAGAAATGGGGTAGGGGTTATACTAAAGGAACAATATGCCAAGGGTGTTTTAGACGTGAAGAGAGTGTCTGACAGAGTGATGTTTATGAAGCTCGAAATTGATGGTGTAATGATGAATGTTGTTAGTGCATATGCTCCACAAGTTGGGTGTGCGATGGATGAGAAAGAGAAATTTTGGAGTGAGTTGGATGAAGTTGTGGTGAGTGTACCCAAGGGTGAGAGACTAGTGATTGGAGCGGACTTTAATGGGCATGTTGGTGAAGTGAACAGAGGGGATGAGAAAGTGATGGGTAGGTATGGTGTTAAGGAGAGGAATGCAGAACGTCAGATGATTGTGGATTTTGCAAAAAGGATGGATATGGCTGTGGTGAATACATATTTTAAGAAGAGGGAGGAGCATAGGGTGACGTACAAGAGTGGAGGAAGATGCTCACAGGTGGATTATATCCTATGTAGGAGGGCCAGTCTGAAGGAGATTGGAGACTGTAAAGTGGTGGCAGGGGAAAGTGTAGTTAAGCAGCATAGAATGGTGGTATGTAGAATGACGTTGGTGATCAAGAAGAGGAGGAGGAGTGTGAAAGCTGTGCCAAGGATTAAATGGTGGAAGTTAAAAAAGGATGATTGTGAAGTGGAGTTTAGGGAAGAGTTAAGACAGGCACTGGGAGGCAGTGGAGAGTTACCGAATAGCTGGGTAACTACAGCAGAACTAGTAAGGGTGACTGCTAGAAAGGTGCTTGGTGTGACATCTGGACAGAGGAAGGAGGACAAGGAGACCTGGTGGTGGAATGAGGAAGTACAGGAGAGTATACAGAGGAAGAGGCTGGCGAAGAAGAAGTGGGATTGTCAAAGAGATGAAGAAAGTAGACATGAGTATAAGGAGATGAGGCGCATGGCAAAGAGAGAGGTGGCAAAGCTAAGGATAAGGCATATGGAGTTGTACGAGAGATTGGACACTAAAGAGGGAGAAAAGGACCTGTACTGATTAGCTAGACAGAGGGACAGAGCTGGGAAAGATGTGCAGCAAGTAAGGGTGATAAAGGATAGTGAGGGAAAGGTACTCACAAGAGAGGAGAGTGTGTTGAGTAGATGGAAAGAGTATTTTGAGAGGCTGATGAATGAAGAGAATGAGAGAGAGAAGGTTGGATGATGTGGGGATAGTGAATCAGGAAGTGAAACAGATTAGCAAGGAGGAAGTAAGGGCAGCTATGAAGAGGATGAAGAATGGAAAGACTGTTGGCCTAGATGACATACCAATGGAAGCATGGGGGTGCTTAGGAGAAATGGCAGTGGAATTTCTAACTAGATTGATTAATGAAATTTTGGAAAGTCAGAGGATGCCTGAGGAGTGGAGAAAAAGTGTTTTGGTACCTATCTTTAAGAATAAGGGTGATGTGCAGAGCTGCAGTAACTACAGAGGGATAAAACTGATTAGTCACAGCTTGAAGTTATGGGAAAGAGTAGTGGAAGCAAGGTTAAGAAGGGAGGTGATGATTAGTGATCAGCAGTATGGTTTCATGCCAGGAAAGAGCACTACAGATGCAATGTTTGCTCTGAGAGTGTTGTTGGAGAAATACAGAGAAGGTCAGAAGGAGTTGCATTGTGTCTTTGTAGACTTGGAGAAAGCATATGACAGGGTGCCTAGAGAAGAGTTGTGGTATTGTATGAGGAAGTCGGGAGTGGCAAAGAAGTACGTAAGAGTGGTACAGGATATGTACGAGGGTAGTGTGACAGTGGTGAGGACTGCAGTGGGAGTGACAGATCCCTTTAAGGTGGAGGTGGGATTACATCAAGGATCAGCTCTGAGTCCTTTCTTATTTGCAGTGGTGATGGACAGGTTGTCAGATGAGATCAGACAGGAGGCCCCGTGGACTATGATGTTTGCAGATGACATTGTGATCTGTAGTGAGAGTAGGAATCAGGTTGAGGAGACTCTGGAGAGGTGGAGATATGCTATAGAGAGCAGAGGAATGAAGGTCAGCAGGGCTAAGACAGAATATATGTGTGTAAATGAGAGGGAGGGTAGAGGAATGGTGAGGATGCAGGGAGTAGAGTTGGTAAAGGTGGACAAGTTTAAGTACTTGGGATCAACAGTTCAGAGTAATGGTGAATGTGGAAGAGAGGTGAAGAAGAGAGTACAGGCAGGGTGGAATGGGTGGAGAAGAGTGTCAGGAGTGATTTGTGACAGACGGGTACCAGTAAGAGTGAAAGATCAGGTCTACAAGAGGGTAGTGAGACCAGCTATGTTATATGGGTTGGAGACAGTGGCACTGACAAAAAGGCAGGAGTTAGTGCTGGATGTGGCAGAGTTAAAGATGTTAAGATTTGCAATCGATGTGACTAGGATGGATAGGATTAGGAATCAGTATATTAGAGGGTCAGCTCATGTTGGACAGTTTGGAGACAAAGCAAGAGAGACGAGATTGCGTTGGTTTGGACATGTGCTGAGGAGGGATGATGGGTATATTGGGAAAAAGATGCTAAGGATGGAGCTGCCAGGTAAGAGGAATAGAGGAAGGCCTAAGATAAGGTTTATGGACGTGGTGAGAGAGGACATGCAGGCGGTTGGTGTGACAGAGCAAGATGCAGAGGATAGGAAGAAATGGAAAGAGATGATCCGCTGTGGCGACCCCTAATGGGAAAAGCCGAAAGAGAATGATGATGAGAGCTGTAATATGGAGACTGACTAGTTCCCATGATAGGTTCAATTTCTGATAACCCATTTTTCCAACCTAACCTTAAGTTTATGGGTATGATTACAGAACCATAATATATGGATAATATCAACTTGAGGAAATGAGCAGCATGTACAAGACGGTGATTTGTTTGGATCAAATTTGTTCAGAGTTAAGGGGGTGAAATAGGCATTATTATTAATCATTAATTGGGTGTAAACAAGTTTTTTTAAATGGGGAGAACTTGTTGGTAAATTCTATTGCCTTGAGTTTCTGATGATCTGAAAAAAACACAACCTTGCTGATACCAGTATTTAGAGTATAAAATTATGGAATCATACTTGATGGAGCTAACCAATTTGTATGTATTTGATTGAATTTTCTTTTTACAGGAAAGACATTCCATGATTAGTTTTATCCTGGTTACATCCTCAACATCAGTAGGTAAATCTCTAATAAATATTGCTATAAGCTCTCTGATCTGCTGTAATATAATGGTATATTTATTATTCACATTTAGAGCTAGGCAAAGCTCTTGCATTGTTTTACCCTTATGTCTATGTATGTCCCAAACTGAGCAATTCTTGATCAATGGATAGCCGCTAAGATTAAGCAGTTTGTTATTTATTTTAATATTTGGATTCATATGGATGGGTTGGAGAAGGGGTAATGCTTTGTCTAATTTAAGAGATTTTATTAAGTATTGGAATGCTTTTATTTTCTGTTTTAAAACCATATTTAATTTTGTGTCTTTATAGTACCTCAGGGATAAAAAGGGGAGGGCTTTTGGGTTAATGTTCTAGAGCTCACATGGTGATACCAGCATCTTACCCAAGATGGGGACCAAATATCTTTCATTGTACTAAATTCTGAAATTGAGAGGATTCTGTTAGCGCAAATAATCATGTAGTATAACTGAAAATCAGGAAGGCTTAAACCCCCATTTTTATTGGGAAACACCACCAACTGCATTGTATTTTACTATTTGGAATCTATCTGCCCACCTGAAAATGCTGTTAAAGGGTACTCTGGTAAGGACATTGCTACTTACAGGAATTGGTTCGGCATCCCCATTATGGACATCTGTACCAGTGCCACTTTTGAGGTGGTTTGGACCTTCTATGTATTATTTCGTGCAGAATAACTCTTAAGAGTTAGGTCTGTCTTGGCAACTCATTGTTTCAGGACTCTGTCTTCTGAGCGGTTACCTTTTTGCCTTGCTGTTTCTCTGACTTCTCAAGAAATTTAAATTTTAGCAGTTAGGATTTTTCATGACAGTTGTCCACTGTATAAAAGATACATCCTCACCATATCAGTTGCCCTTTGAGGAAGCCCTCTTCAAAGAGTCTTTATTGCCTTCCTACTATCCAAATTTGTCTGAGCATCCTCTCTGTCTTCTTTATCCTGTAGCAGTGGACTGGTTTTCCTGTAAGTTTGGCTAGTATGTAGTCTATTGCAATTTTATTGTGTTTTTTTTTATTTCATGCCTTAGAGGTTGTACTTGGTCATGGTATACATTAAATTAGCTGACAAGGTGCAGATGGACTCCCAAATGCAGAAATGGCATGAAACTGAGAAATGTGCCACACTTTAGATATATAAACAGGAAATCAAAACAGTTACTCAAGGCAGATAATTACTTGCAGTGAATTAATATTAACAGTAAATATATTAAGAGCAAATACCTATTAGGTTTATATAATGTAATTTTTCTGTCCTGGTTTTTGCAGCCACTGACATTTTTTTCTTGCTGTAGCAGAACCACAGTCCCACCCAGCAGTTAAACTATATGAATAAAAAAATGTAATTATGTCACTCATAACAAACATTTCTCTTGATGGTGTGTTAATATTCATATTTAAAGAAACACTATTATATTTTCCAGTATACAATCACGGTTTCACATTATAGTATGTATACAAATTCTGGACTGGGAGAATGCTTCACACCAATACAAAAATGATAGCAACAACCTTCTTTCTGTAAGAGAGGATGTCTTGCTCTTTGCTTACCACTTTCAAATATAAACAGAGATGTTGGCAAAAAAGCTGGCAGATGTTAGGCAGCGTAAAAGAAATAAAATACTTGTAAAGTTTGTTTTGTGTTTCCATAGCTGAATTAAACAAACACTTAAACTTGATAACCACATTAGGAAAACATTTCAGTATTGTAATTCTGGCTGTATGCTAGTTTACATCTGTATATGGCTATTACAAACACATTTTCTTTTAAATGGGATAGCATAAACATCTCAGTCATAAGGCACTTTTATTTTCATAACTTCTCAGCCACCTAAATGTGACTTCTAGATCATAGTACTATAACACAGTCTAATAATATGTTATAGTTATGAGGATTTCACCAAACAGTATATGTTAGTCCAGTAACAGGGATATCCATTTTATTGAAGTCTGTGTAAAGGTCATTGCATGAGACCTAGATGAAAGCCAAGGTAATTAAAATTGCTTATGACAGGTTTGCTTTTTCAACAGTTAATAATTCGGAGATGCTGTTCAGTGAAATCCTATCATTCAAGACACATAACACCTACTGTTTTATTCATCAGTTGAGAACCAGCCTGTTCTGATCAAAACCCTACCTCTCAGCCTTTTAGCACAAGAAATCTGGACACAGCCAAAAATAATGAGGGACAATGGTCCAAATCAGGGATGGGTTGTAATTATTCTTCTTATACACTTAGAATGTTGCTACATTAACACGCTTTGCATTAAAATGCATTTTCAGACAGATATGAAGTGTGAAACAAAACTGTCAGTCATCATTTAATGACTTCACTCCTCAATGATTTGACAAAAAATGCAAGCTTTATGAGGAAGAGACCAACATATGAGCAAAAAAGATGGACATTGTAGGAACAACTGGGCAGTTGAGAGACACATTCAAAACTGCTTTGGAGTAAAGCCAAACCATGCTGATGACCTGTGCTACTACTATGTATCTTACAAGACTGCACCATCTCTGAATGTGAATGGCCTCCCACATCTGACAGCACTGATTACTTATAGCTGTTAGAATATGGCTTTTTAATGTTTGTTCCACATATGTTGTCAGGCTTATTTTACAGCTTTACAGATAGGTGTAAAATACTTCTAACTTTTTTGACAGTGTACTGTTTCTTACCACATATATAATTTACCATGCCATGTACAAGCATAATTTAAATTAATATTTTTTTCCTTTGACATATATATAACTGCCATGTGGAATTCCTCATCTGCTCACACATCATACAAAGGGCAGATGGCAGCCATGATATATGCACCATTACACAATTTAAGGTTATTATTATTGAAAAGCATACGTGACTATTCGCTAATGCAGGGTACATGCTCACTGTCAATTGAAGGTATAGAAGTAAGTCAAACAATAAATGTGTCATTTTACAAATATATATGTTTGTGGTCTTTGACATGTATCTGCATTCACTGTGTCAGTTTGCATGCATGTGCAGTTAATGCAATGCTTCTATAGAGATCCTTTGTTGGCATAATACGAAGTAATCAAAACTTGGTATTAATATTCTGAGAGAAGTAGACACTACTGGAATTGAGATGAGCACAAAATAATGTATATCACTATAAGGTTTTGGTAATAACTTCCAATAAATATTTTGGCACTAATAACAAATGGATGTGCAATGCGGTTAGTAGCAGTACAGATCCAATGAATTTGTCATTAATATTAATGAGGAGGCATGTCTTGTGCAAAGTTGCTGTGAATTTGTTTCTTAGGGCCAATATATATTTTTAAAATATAGTTATTTATTTTTATTCAGTACTACAGCTGACATCATTATGAAGTGAAAATACATATATCACTGTAATGGGAAACTCAAAGTGTTCTAGGTGCAACTTGGAAGCCTTTTTTATTCAATAGTACAGGCTCAACTACTGGGGATATTCAGTAAGAAGGATAATGTGAATGTGCTACGATAAATAGCATCATGGAAATTGCTGACAGTGGAGATAAGGTATGCATAAATACTAACACAGCACATACATGTCTGTGATAGTACTGCTGATTGAAGCCACGCTTGGTTGAAAACAATGCTGACATCACAGATGAGTAGACCCCGGTATGAAAGGAGGTCACATGACTGGGAGTCATTGACAAGCAGGCTGCTTGCTTGATGCAGTGTACATTCATACATGCACTGAAATGTCACACGTGTTACAGGAAAACAGATGACAGTGCATACAGAGGTGAAAAACAGATGACAGTGCATACAGAGGTAGCATAGCAAAATGATTTATTTTATAAATGGGAAGAAAATGGGGTCACAGCACAGTTAGAGCAAAGAAAAGCAAAAAGAGGAACAAACAGAAGGACTCACTAAAGAGGAAACTGGCATGAGGTAGGGAAAGGAGAGTATTTTTGTGAGGCAGGTGCCTTTTTTAAAAAGAAGGCTAGAGTGGGATGAAAGCATAAGGAAGTTGTGGGTAGGAATAATGTTATAAAGTAGTAGGGGTACCATACACACACACACACACACACACACACACACACACACACACACACACACACACACACACACACACACACACACAAAATAATTGGGACACCCAACATTTCTCACAACTAGCTATACCCAACAGAATCAAGATGCTCTCCTCCAAAAAAAGGAAGCCAATCTGGCAGTCCCCTGCCATTAATAAACTCTACAACAGAAGGAAGAAACTGCTGTAGAAAAAGATGAAATCCCAAGACTGGAAAAACTCCCTTATTAGCTTCAACAAAAAGTTGAGATCCCTCATCAAAACCTCTAAAGCCAGCTATGAAGGCAGAATTGTGGCAGATACTAAAAACAACCACAAAGCCTTGTATAGTTATATCAAGAATCTCTATGGCAATACCCAGGTTTGCTCTGAGTTACTGCACAATAGTACCTCCTTTACTGAGCCAACACATATTGCCAGCATACTGTCCAACAGATTCAGTGCCAACTTTACCCCTGTCTCCCCCCCTAAAGGACCAATCACAATATCGGAGGAATGCCAGGCACCCAGCATTACTGCAGCACAGGTTAAAACTGCATTGTCCAAGGCCAAGAATACAGCTTCCATGGGACCCAACAATATCCCTGGGTGTGTTCTACATGAACTACAAAGTGAACTGGCAACACATCTGTGTGCCCTGTTCAATCACAGCCTCAACTCAGGCTTTGTCCCTACTGAATGGTGCTTTGCTGCAATCAACCCTCTCCATAAAGGGGGAGTGACTACAGACACTGGGAAGTATCACCCCATTAGCCTGATGAGTCTGATATGTAAGGCTGTGGAGAGCATCATCATGGATTTAATTAACAAGAATATACGGAATCTCCAAACTGTAGATTCCACACAAGTTGGTTTTGTGAAAGGGAGATCATGCCTTTTCAACCTGGTTGACTTCTGTGAGTCAGTCACCAGAGCTGTGGATGAGGGTAAGGCAGTTCAAACAGCCTACCTCGATCTGGCCAAGGCCTTTGATACCATTCCCCACTCAGGAATTATTGGTAAACTCACCAAACTAGGCATCAACCCCTATATCACTAGATGGTTGCAAATTGGCTCACAGATAGAACCCACAGTGTGAAAGTAGCGGACTCCAAATCAGACTGCCGACTAGTCACAAGTGGAGTCCCACACGGATTGGTCCTGGGTCCTCTCCTGTTTGGCATCTACTTCTCAGAAGTCCATGACATCATGGAGGGACTCTGGCTGACCAAGTTCACAGATGACTGCAAGCTGGGAGCCATTACTAACTCCCCAAGTGATGTAAACATCCTATAGAAAGGCCTCACTGAGAACACTGACTGGTGCTGAAACCATGGCCTTAAGCTTAATGTCAAAAAATGTGTTGTCATGCCCTTTGGGAAAACTCAGTTCCCATTAATTACCACATTGATGGGAGTCCACTAAACACTGAAGATGATATAAGAGATCTGGGGACACAGGTTGACAGCAGCCTCTCCTTCGACCACCACATTGCCACTGCGGTCAGAAAATCCTTCTATGTGCACATGTCATTACCACGGGTTTTGTATCCAGGAAGAAAGAGGTCATCATCTCTCTCTACTCTTCCCTCATTAGGCCACTCATCAAGTATAATGCTCCATTTGGCATGTACCTCACTAGACACATACAACAGTTGGAAAGGCCACAAAAGTACATCACAAAGAGGATCCTAGGCCTTAAACACATGTCCTACATGGACAGACTCAGAAAACTCCAGCTATTCTCTGTCTCATATTGTCTACTAAGAGGCAATCTCTCTGCTTGACTTACAAAGCCATGTCTGACCCAGCTCTGTTAGAAATGCTACATCTAAAGAAATCCCAATCCCTCCGCACCACATGCTCCAGAGACCTCAACCTCATTACCACAGTCAACAGAACATGCTGCAGAGACAGGTTCATAACCCAGAGACTGCCCATGCTCTGGAATAGACTTCCCATATATGTCAAGCAGAGCACCTCACTGGCCCTCTTCAACAGAAATCTTGATGAGTGGATGGGAAATCTAAAGTTCACCCCGGGGATCACTCCAGTGGCTTTACTTTATAGAGGCACTGGGAACTAACGTTGGGCGGCACAATGCCAGGACGCTTGTATGGGCTAGGCTTGTAAAGGCTCCAGGGCCATTAACCTAGTACACACCTATGAATCAATGAACTCTATAGTTCTATCCTAATGCGTGCACACACACACACACACACACACACACACACACACACACACACACACACACACACACACACACACACACACACACACAGACACTTACACACATGCATACATGTGACTATCAGTCACAGCCTCTTGTATAACTGATTATACATCTAATATTTGCTTGTGATCAAATGAAGGAACATACAAATGAGAAATGACCTAGAAGAGTATTTCAACTCACTGCTATGAGAAACAAACAGTGCAACCCATTGTATCCCTATATCCCCCAAAGGTCTCAGCTTATAAATCAAAGACAAACATCCAAAAATTAGGAACAGATTTGGAAATATTGGTCTTATATACACTTATAATGTTGCTAGCATAAACAGTGTTGCAATAAGGGTTCAAAGTCTAAAACTCACATTTATCATTATTTAGCAACTGCAACCAGAACACTTTGCCAGAAAGCCACAAATATTATAAGGAACAGACCATAAATATAAGTTATAAAAACAAGGACATTTGAGACCTATAGCCTCAATGCACACACACACACACACACACACACACACACACACACACACACACACACACACACACACACACACACACACACATACACACACATGTACCCATTGATTACAGCCACTTGTATGACTGTAAACCTCAGATATCTGCTTATGATCAAGTCAATGAATACATTCATAAATAATGGCATAGAAATGTTACTCAGATTGCTGCTGTCAGAACCATATAGTCCAACCCACTGCAGCTTCCCTCTGCACTCTCAAGTTCATAGCTCAAGAATCAGCAACAAAGATACAAAATCAAGAACAGACTTTAAATATTTCTCATAAATACTAAAAAAAGTTGCTAGAATAACAAGCTTAACATTAGCAAGCTTTTTGTAAAGGATATAAGGTATTAAATGTACATGCCAGTCATTATTTAGTGACCACAGTTCACAACAATATGCCAGTAAGCCATACATTTTACAAGAAATAGACCAGTATATCACTCAATTTATTTTCTGAAGAATTCTGAACAAAGCCAAAAGTAAAGAGGGAGAACACATTTTAAATCTTATTTTATCTATTTGTAAACAAGGTAAATCCAATGGGCAAAATGTCCCTTTTCAGAGGTGACCCAGGAACGTTGTCTGATTGAGTCTATATCGCTTCCATGAAAATACAAGTACTCAAACACCTATACATCGACCCCAATACAGTGAACCTACACATCAGTGAAACTTTTCTTAGGGCAAAGAGTTAGCTATCTGACATGCTGAGCAATATACACACCGCCGTATATCGCCCCACCAAAGTGGGGGAGCTGTGACCCCACACCCTCCCATGTGGGGACAACCCCCCTTAAATATACTGACTCAGAGATTACACTACAGAGGGGAAAGGGCAATTTATAGATGTTGGGCAGCTAACTCTTTGTTCTGGGAAAAACGTTCACATTGATAAACAGCTGTTCGCTGTATTGGGGTTGATGTATAGGTGTTTGAGTACTTGTGTTTTTGTGAAAGTGATTATAGATCCAGTTAAGTGACTTGCTCAAAGTCATCCAGTAAGCAAATGGAGGGGAAAGATTGAACCCCTATACTTTTGACTACAGAAATCAGTTAACTGACAACTAAGAGCCTTAAGTGCCTTACAACTCTAATTCACTTACAAAGTGAAAAATAGGTGTTATGTGAATGTGAATTTTTTTAACAATAAAAACTGTGACACTGTAATGACTGGCAACAGCAGGTGTTTTCCTTTCATCTACCTGAAAGAAAACATGATGCATTACTCCATTGGAGGGACATCAACTGCCCTATGCCTGAGACTTATGTGTAGCATCAAAGTTGCATACAACAGAAAGGCTGACTTCTATGGTACACTGCAGATACCTCACTGAATGACATCTTACTTTCAGCACACACATATTCCCTGGGACTCCAGTTAATACAGTTGCACATATGCCTTGTTCAAATCACAGAAGTTTCACAGCTTTTGTTACATGTGTTTCCATCTGTTGTAGACCCCTGTAGTTGCCACTTTTTTTTTTCATGATAGCAATGGAGCTGTATCTGAGGTAATATAGTTTGATTGCTTTTTAGTAATGCATGCAATTGTACATTTGGATTTCTCTCCCCAACCCATGTTGCTACTAACATTTTCATTCATTCTTTTTTTGTGGCTCTCCATTTACTTTCCTTTTTTTATGCAGCAACATCCCCAGTATCACCTTTGGCCCCACCATGGGCCATCAGCGCCCAGTGACCAGCACCACCTCTCCTATCACAAGACCAGGCTACCAGGGCTGACTTACAAGATATGCCTGTGACAGAAGAGGCTGATAGGCCCTCAAGACATATTCCTGGTAGGACTTTACTGGTTGGGGCTGCTGTGGTTCCCACTGTTGGTCCTTCCAGGGTTAAGGAGGAGCCAGCTAGCAGAGATAGCAGGAAAGCTTGTGGGCTGGTGCCTCAGTATCTACAGTGGTCACCTTGAAAGGCTTCTTTTGCTTGCAGCTTGCACAGTCACATCCCTACTTGGCATTGGCATCACAATCAGAACCAGGGCTTAATGGTGAAGTTACCAAAGGTGGATCTAATTTCCCATTGGGTCTCTCTCATGCAGAGTGATGCTGCTGTTTAATTCTCCATTTCCCCATCCCGATGTTCCCCTGCCCTTTATGTCTATGCCTGCCCTTGTTTGTTGTCCAGTCCTCCCCAGCAATATTATCCTCCCTGTATGTCTGCTGTTTTCTACTTGATTGTGTTCCCCCACCCTCAGTGTGTCAGCACTTACCCTATCTGTTTTGTCTGCCTTCTATGCTTGGTCATATGCATCTGCTACCTACTCTAACCATCTTACCTTCTTAAATTTTCCTTACTTCTTTCCCCAGTCTACCTTCTTGCTATATATTTAAGATGGGCACCGTCCCAAAAAAAATACCCACCTTCCCCACCACCATCCTGTTAATTCC
>NC_056744.1:662265130-662375130 GCF_019279795.1 Protopterus annectens
ATGAGGGAGCCCTTTAATGCCAAATTCTATGCACATGTGAATAGCTGTATAGATGCATTTGCATCACTCTAAAGTAAATACAAAGCCAAATTCAAAAATAACCCCATATGGAGAAACCCAAATATAAATAAGCTTTATTAAAAAAAAAAAAACATCATTGCAGGTAAAATAAAAGTAAACTGAAGATGCAAAAAATCTCTTGCTAAACATAACAGGTAACTCTGGACCCTGATCAAATCAAACATTGCCAGATATAAAGTAAACATTGCACCCAGGCAAGGGACAACCACACAGCCTTCTTTAATTATGTTCAAAGCCTTAGAAACAGGGTCCAGCATTGTGCACAGCTAAAAGTAAATTATATCACATACTCAGACCCAGAGGACATTGCCAATTGTCTAATGGATAACATTTGCTCTAACCTCACCCTACTCTACCCTCTGACATTACCACATCTCATACCTGCATTTGATTGTGTGTGTCTGTGTGTGCATATGTGTGTGTGTGGGTCTAATGCGTTGGTTGGGGGTTGGGGTCACTGTCTAGTTAAGTGACTTGCTCAAAGTCACACCCTGAACCTTAACTATCGGAGGCAAAACTTTAATTCTCCACAGCATCTGCCAGGCTTCCTTTAACATTGTTTTAATTCTTTTTGTAAATAACTGATGATTACAGTCTGTCAGTGCCAGTCATAGAATTACTTTGTGTTATAGTCTGGGCTGGAACAGCTTGACTAGCACTTAATGCAGACGGTCCAGAGACCTCAACCTCATTACCACAATCAACAGAACATGCTGGAGGGACATGTTCATAACCCAGAGACTGCCCATGTTATGGAATAGACTTCCCAAACATGTCAAGCAGAGCACCTCACTGGCCCTCTTCAAGAGAAATATTGATGAGTGGATGGGAAATAGAAAATTCACCCCAGGATCACTTCAGTGGCTCTACTAAACAGAGGCACTGGGAACTAAGGTTGGGTGGCACGATGCCAGGGTAATCCTATGGGCTAGGCTTGTAAAGACTCCAGAGTCATTAGCCTAGTACACACCTATGAACCTATGAGTAAGGCTATGAGCTGTTAGAAGAGTTGCTTCTTGTAGTACATGGTTCAATTGTCTCAGCTTTGTCTTTCTTTTATGTGACTCAACCAAGTAATGTCAGCCGACAATACTCTTGGAACGCTCTTGAAATGGGCCACTTGTGTCCACTGGGCTATCATAGGTCTTTTGAATTCCCGCACCCTTCACATAGTCACTAATTAGTACTTCACTATACTCTATTTGAGGATGAATCCCAGCATATATTTTTAAGTTTTGTAATTTAAACATGTACTTCCATTTTGTATTGGAGCTTTTTTCCTCGGGCCTCTACTGAAAACGGATATGTATCCAGCTAGACCAGCCCGGTTAACAAATGTAAAATAAAATAAATAAATAATAATAAGTTTAATGGGATGCCAGATGCATTTTCACTATGTGAGAGTTCCAAGAGAACAAACATTCACTATTTCTCTTGCTAAGCTTGTTTTCAACATGAAAGTGCATTGTTTTGTTTAGAAAATAGCTGTCAATGTATTTTCTATAAAATTTGAAAAACAAAATTTAAATGAAATCTAAATCTCTACAATAATTGCAAAATGAAAAAAGAAAATACTACACACATTGACAGGTTTGAATAGTGTTTATGGTCATTGAGGAGAGATAGCCAAGTGATGGCAATGGGATATCGGTGTGGCTGGCAGGGGCTAGAATCATTACCTTGCATAGGGTTCCATTTGTCCAAAATCCAGCTCTGTTGACTCTGGAGGCATATACTGCAACAATACAATATCATTAGCTATCTGAGTCTCTGTTACCCTTACTGACTGATGTCAGATGGAATAGGTATTCCTGAGGACAGGAAAAACATAAGGAGTTCAAAATGAGATGTAGGTGTCCTGCAAGCATGGAAGCCCCTTCCCCCAAAAAAGTATGTTTTATGCAGTAATATTTCTGTTTTTTGTATGACTTCTGAGTTGTTAAACAAAAGATACAGTGGTACTTATACTGTCTTTGTTTTGCCTTATTCATTGCAGTAAAGAATTAATTGATTTGTTATAGGCCTGAATGGTATAATACAGTCTAAATGTCTTATATTTTAGTAATTTATTTTGCAGTACCTTCTTTATACCATCCAGTAACTGTAAAGGGGCTTAACATTTGCCTGGTCATATACTCTGCATTATTTGGAGTGATGATCAGAACCGTCTAATCTTCAGCATCCATCATGCAGTCATTGTTGCATATTACTATGATACAGTCATCTGTACAAGACTGACCTGTAAAGGATTTCAGCATTTAGTTAACAATTGTTGCACCTTCAATTAGCCCAGAGGCCAGTGACGAACTGTTAATGAGCTGCTTCCTGGGCTGCAGGTGCAGAGTTGGAATCTTTCTGCCTTCATTTCCCTACTGTGGGATATTGAGCAAATCACCTAACCAGAGAGTGCCTTGGAGTAATTGGGGATTTGGGTGAAGATCCTTAATAGTCTCCAGGAGTGTATGTCTAATTACTATGAAACTGTTGTTGTTGCCTTCCAGACATTTACCTATTGCATAGCTGAGACAGTTCAGTAAATATTATGGCAACATCACCAGCACATGAGTTTTTAAATTAATCAAGGCAATTTATTCCTCAACGGCAAGAAGCACCACATTTGTAGATGAAGCACTGAAATTCAAGGGTTTTTCCAGCAGCAACTACTGCATAATTCTATTTGATCATGTGGAATTAATCATATAACTTTTACATCTGCAGAGATTGTGCATATTGACTTAGCATATGTTATCAGCTGATTAAAATTTGTTATGGTCTCATAAATACTCTTCTGTTTAAACTGTGTTCCACATAGCTGGATCTAATGGTCTGATGTTAGTGATCTGTATAAAGTTTCATGTAGTTCATCCAAAGATATCAATAAAGTACATGCAATTTATTTCTTCACAATAATAAGGGTTGTACACAGTCAACAAAGTGGCTATAATAGTTGGTGGAGAGGCTCTCTATTGCTGTAACCACCTTATACTCTTAACATCTGGTAATTTTTATATAGTCTTTAATATGGCTTTACAGGACTAGTGTGCACGCGCGTGTGTGTGTGTGTGTGTGTGTGTGTGTGTGTGTGTGTGTGTGTGTGTGTGTGTGTGTAAATTAAGTTGGAATACTTTGGCTAATGTGTGCTTATCTGAAACAAATTTGAAATATGTGACTTTGCTCATTATTATTGTTATTAATGTTTGACACAGATGTCTGAGAAGGATGCAGTCAAAAATCAGCTATACTTGATGAGTTTGGTGGATGTCTGTGTATAAAAATGACTGACCCTGCTGAACTGAAAAAGTTAGTAGTCATTACTCTGTCTTTCACAGGACTAATGCATAGTTGTGTAAAGCAAATTGGAATAGTTAATAATGGTTATTTTATCACAATCAGACATGTGATATGTACACAGTCAATAAAGTGGCCATAATTATTGCAAATGGATATTTGTGGGTTATAATGGCAAAAGTTTGGAGAGGTCTTTTACGATTTTAATGTTCTGAAATGGATACATTTTACATTATTAGTTCATACATTTTCTTTCACGTCTTACTCGAAAATATGCTCAAAATTACAAATTTAAAAAGCAAACTCTAACAAATGTTGCTATATTAAAGAAAAAAAATATTTTAAAACAATCAGGAAGGTGAATCTAAAAACAGATGCATTTATTTATAGTTCTAAAAAGTTGTGAGAGGGGCTTATGATATGAAAATAGACTGCGACCCAAGGTGCGATTAATCAGCCACTAGCCAGATGTATTTTCAATTAATGTGACTTTTAACACATTTTTGCTGAATGTGAGTTACAAGAAAAGGGAAGCTTATTATTGTTCATGCTATGTTTTCAATGAGACACTGTTTTATTTTATTTAGCAAATGGCTATCAGTGCTTGTGCTATGAAATGTGAAAAAAAAAAGTTTTAAATGAAATCCAAATCACTGTAATCATTGTTAAAGTAAGGAAAAAATGGTATGCACACTGACGGGTGTTTATGGGAGAGAGGGTCAACTAATGGGACACTGGAATGGGTGTGTGTGTGTGTGTGTGTGTGTGTGTGTGTGTCTGTGTGTGTGTGTGAGGGGGGACTTTTGCCGTATATAGAGGCCTATGTGATCATGAATGAGCTCTGGTTTAGGTGAGATAGTTTTAAGAGCTTAACCATTTGTGGATCTATGTGTTTGGTCTGATGTGTGTGTTTAGTGTTTTTTGTGTGGTACTGACAACATGCATTTTATTTGTAATGTCTTCATGTGATAGTTTTGCCTCTAATAGTACTGAGTTTGTTTAAGTAGTAGGTGGATATTAGTAAACATGAAACAATTGCTACGTTGTCCCAGGGTATCCATTTCAATCAATATGGCTGTAGAGATGCTTCACAAGTGCAAATCCATGGTTCCAGGTTCTTACTAATGTGGGCTGAAGGGGTAGCAGCATCTATGAGGTTTGGAACTGATTACTGCAGGTACAATCTTCTGGTGGTAGAGATATTACTGGTTGTAACACAGATGCATACAGTTAGAAATCACTGATCCTTAGCTCCTTCACTCACCAGAAGCAAATAAGTAGCATTAATCCCAAGTTGGCTCCTTAGAAGCAATTTTCAGGCTTTCAAGTGATTGGAACTCTTTAGGAAGGCTAGGAAATAATGCCCCTCTGCTCCTTCTCTCACCAGGATCAAAACAGTACTTTATGTGCATATGTGTGTGTGTGTGTATATATATATATATATATATATATATATATATATATATATATATATATATATACATACACAACAGAAGCAACTGTTTTATGCAGAAGCCTGTATTGTGTGAGATTGTACTGGTTCTTTCCTCACTGTGGTGTGGCCTCAGAGTTGTTCTATATAATTAGCTTGGGTTGTGGGGTGCAGGGGGACAAAGACAAGTATATCCATCATTTCCACGGTTTGATATTGTGTGTATCAAATTTTTCATCTCAATAATGTGAGCATTCAGTCTTCTGATAAGGATCTTTCTCTCTCACGATATATATATATATATATATATATATATATATATATATATATATATATATATATATATATATATATATATATATATATATATATATAAACATATATACATACATATACACATGCACACATATGTTTTTAACATGTTGATATACATTTATAAATATGCTTGTATTTATTTATTTTTTTACATTTCATTTTCAGGAAACTATGACTCAGCAATGAAACACCTTTTCAGTGGAGGCCTGGGGATAAAAGCTCCACCTGAAAAATAAATGCACATAAGATACACACAGTATACAGAGATAGGAAATATTTATGCAAAGACAAATGGAGTAAAACAAAATGCACACTTTACATGCAATGTACAATGTTACATTCACATTGCAGTCTTCAGGATACAGAGTTTCATTCTCATTACAGAACACTGCTAACAGTCATGGATATGTGAGTACAAACTTCACTTAGATTCATGAAAGGAGAGCAATATAAACATTCATAGGGGAACAGTGTAATCATTCATACAATATACAATATGCAGGGTTGTAGTCATGCTGCAACATACAGACTTAACTTTTCATTGCAACAATTAACAGCAATGAATATCAGCAAGAAGCATAGCTGGCTTTAATAATACATGGGGCCTTTACTCATAAAAAAGGCCAGCTTCTTGTACTGGCAGATCAACCACTCAGTTCCCCTTTCTGCACCCTGTCCCCAACCCTTCTTCCTCTAAATTTAGTAAAAAAATATTTTAAACTGTAGCTGTTGCTATAGTGTATACCTACACAGAGTGCTACATGGCTAGCACTTTAGTTGCAAAAATAAAACTTAAACTATAGCACAGTTGCAGCAGTTTAGATCATACGTGGAGAGCTACAGCACTCAGATTTAACCACAAATGCAATACCAGCTTTGAAAATCTTGTATGCCCTATAAAGCAAATGACATGATAGATCTGATGGCCAATCACTCCACCTAACACTTTGTGCATAGGGCAGTTGCCCCTTACACAATACTGTAGCTATGCTACTGGATATCAGTTTGCAGTCATCACATTTAAATTTAACTGCAAAGAATATTCTTTAATAATGCAGAAAGAGATGCTGATAACTATAATAATACATTTGTGCCATCAATAATTAGTTTACAATTGTTTTGAGAGACAAAGAGTGGGCAATAGATTTTGGTCCATAAGAAAAATAAATAGGAAAATGTATCTGAAATGTTACCTGGGTGAGGTGGGGTTTAGTATGGACAAATGCAGGAACTTAGTCAGGAGTCTACTATTTATTTTTTAATTGTAGTTTAAAGGAGTTTAGATTGTCTATTTGTCTTAGAGAGAAGGAGGGTGTAGTTCAGCTTTTTGGAGATGTAGTTGGAGTGCAGGGAGTCTCCTGCTGAGTTGCTTGATTTGGTTACTAGTAGCTGGTGTTTGTGGAGCATACAATTCTAATAGTGGAACAGCATGTGATAACATCATTTAGAGAGGGATAATGGCATTATGGGCAGTCACTAGCTGTCAGGTTAGGAATTGGGGCAGTTTTGTCCAGTTGAGTGTTGTGACCTATTAATTAAGCTAGAAGTGAATCTAGAAGTTTTTTTATAACTTTGCTCTAGTTGACCTTTCCCTGCAGATTGTAGGTTTGTGAAAATGTGAGCAGCATAAAGGAGCACTGGAAGAAGATGAGTTAAAGCAATGTGCTTTCTGGCATTATCAGTTCGATATAATTTGATCCTATAGAATGAGCTGAGGGTTCTGGTGTTTTTTTTTTTTAAATGAGTCAAATTTCATGTTTCCATCTATGATTATACCTAGGAGTTTGGCACAAGTCAATAGTTTAAAATTTTGTACTGTTTGATAAGATTATGTGAAAAAGTACTTTTTGTCCAGTCAATGTTTTGGAGTAAATTGAATTAGTTTACTTTTTAGGGTTTAAAAGTAATTGACAGTATATTAGCCATGTTTCCATGGAGGTAAAGGAATCCTGGGTTATTTCATTTAATTTTTCCAGGGTTTTGGCAAAAGAGATCAAGGTCAAATCAGCTGCATGCTGAACTATGAAGGTATTCTTAATGGATGTGTACAGGCCATTTATGACTATATTAAAACATAGAGAGCCAATGCTGCACCCTTATGGAACACTAACAGAGTTAGGATGGAAGGGATCCCTATTATGCTGTCGGAGACGCAGGTTGTTGAATGCGTCTTTGTCGAACTGAAAAGTACGAAAAGGCAAAATAGTGAAGCGGATTTTCAGCGAATTCTTTCCCTGGGAAAGAATTTGCTTGGCCCCTTTTGCTACTTTGCCATTTTCGGCACTGTAGTGCGATCTCGGAGTTGGTATATTTAAGTAGGGGGTGTGGGGGGCACAGCTCCCCACGTCAGGGGGTGTGGGGGTGAAGCCCCCCACATTATGCAATGTTTTACAGTTTTTTTTTGTTTTGTTTTGGAACAGCAATTTTTTTTCCCTTGGAAAAAATCACTGTTCTGAGGTTACAACATTGTAAGCTTTCACTTACATGGGGTCGATTATGTGTCATTCCCTCTGCTGAGTGTGCAGATGGAAGGATCAGAATTCATTTTGCCATTTAACAACATGTTGGATAGGTAACTTTGAAACTAGGTGAGTGATGGACTAGAACATCCTAAGGTATACAATTTTTTTAATAGCAATAACTTTTGGTGGTATACAAAATTAAATGCTTTTGCCAGGTATAGGAAGAGTGCAGATATCAGATTTGTAGGTTTAGAGAGTGCAGATAAAACTGAGAAGAGCAGTCATGGTATTGTGGTGGGGATGAAAGCCATGTTGTTTACATTACTTTCAATAATATAGTTGAGTAGCTGAGACTGGATACATTTTTCAAGGATTTTGTATCAAGAGGATAGAATAAGTATTGGACTATTGTTTGAAATGTCTTTGGAGGAGCCTCTTTTATGTAGTGGTAGGATGTAAGATTGTTTCCATTATGTGGGGGCAGAGTCACCAGTGATGGATCTGTTATTAAGATATAAATTGGATATGTTAGGGTATCAGCTACACTCCTGATATATTTATTTAGTACATTGTCTGGGCTAGAGTCATTGGTTTCAGCTTAAGAAGTCTTTTAATGTAAGATGTAGACACAGGTTTGAAGGTCGGTTTGCTATTGTTGTCCAGTAGAGCAGCAATGGGCTTGGAGTTAGGGGTGTTGTAGTTGGTTAGGGACACTACTGTCTGTATGAAATGAGTGCTGAATTAATTTAGTATAACGCCTGATTGGATATCTATGAATGGAGCATGTTGTGTGGTGGCTCTAGGTTTTAGGAACTGATTTATGGCTGACCAGAAGTGTTTGGGGTTGTTTTGATTTCATTTTTGAGAATCTGTGTAGTGCTTTTTATCTGTTTTATTATTGTATGTTACTTTTTTTCTGGGAAGTCTATAGTATTATTGGTTAGTCTGAGTTTTATCTTGAGTTTTATCTTTATTTTTCAGGCCTTATCTCTTTGGTTTATGAGTTGTTTTGTATCTTTGGTCAGCCAAGGTAGAGGATAAGCTGTGACTTTTGCTTCTTTGCAACTTTAACTGTGATTACACTGACCGAACTAGACTGTACAAATATGGCTGGGTAATAAAAGCATGTCGGTCAATCTTAGAAAACAAAAATTCTGGACAAAGCAAAAAATAATGTGGGGACAAAAGCCCCAAAATAGGGGCAATTTTAAAATGTTGCTCTTAAAAACCTAGAAAGTTGATAGAGTAACAGGTCTTGCATTAGTATGCATTTTCTTAGGAGTATGAAGTTGAAACTGAAAAGCATCTCATTATTTAATGACTTTAATCCTAGAAAATATTAATTTCATATGACTGATGCAGTATTTGCATCTGAGATATCAGAAATCATCAGGCAGAATGGTATTTAACATTGTAACAGCCAAAGCAATCAAAAAACAAATATGTAATACAAAGACAAATATGGTCTGCTGAATGAAAGGTACATGCCGCAGACTTTTGCCACACATGCAGTAAGCTGGAGTACATTGATAAGCACATGCTTTATAGATGCAGAAGACATAAATCCTCCTCTTCTGTTAGCATAAATACTTTGTTGTCCTCTAGCAGGAATATTTGTCTGAAAGCATCCTGTCATTTATGTGGGAGTTACAGAGCTTTTGGCTTTCTTACAACACATAAAATGCCGAAGTAACTACATTTTCTCATTCTAGCTTGATATTGTTTGTTATTGACTGTCCCTGCCATAACATGTGACTTCTAGAGTAAGAGACATTCATATCTGTTTTGTAACCATCAATTGAATCAAACTTGTTATTGCTCTGCATTGTCCTTGCCAAGTCCAAAAAGTGTACTAGGATGCCGGCCTAAAACAGGTAATGCACTACAACAAAATAAAATTAAAAAAGTAAAATAAAGGTTTACTATAACAGTCTTTTTAAAATTATTCATTGTTATGATCATGTTTTAAATATTATAATGGTATTGGCCATCTTCAGGGAAGTAGTGAATGAGAAAAATTAAACATTTGAATTCTGTAGGACAAATGTATACTCTGAGAGACACTGATAGGCAGAGACATACAGTAAGGTCCAAATTAATATAACCCCCATATCCATCCACAATCACTTTTCCCATTTTTGCACATGAGATTGAGGTGTCACTTCAGCAATGGCAATTATCTAGATCCAAGGTTTACACTGCCAGGTGGCTAGACTTGCCATGGTAGTTTTACTGCACCATGTACTTGCATGCGCACTTACTCCTATGGCCAATTTAGAGTGTCCAATCCACCTACTGTATGTGTTTAAAATGTAGGAGGAAAGGAGAACACCTGGAGAAAACCCATACAAACACAGGGATAACAAGCAGACTCTACACAGAAGACACCCCAGAAATTTCCTAATTGATATGCCCCCTCCCAATAAATGTCCATGATACATAGGGACATAAGTGTACCCTTGTGGTCATTATCTTAGTATATACCTACGAAAGATTTGCCAGAAAACAGCAAATTTTATGAGGACCAGATACAAAATGTGAGTAACAAATCTGGACATTCGGCTAAAATCTGGACAGTTAAGAGCTATGAATCAGAGATTACAATGTTGAAACTTATTTAGCTTAAATTATGTGGTTACTGGACATGATGGTGTTAAACCTTGACACTGTAAGTTCAATACCCTGTTTAGGTATTTTCATTTATTTTGCTGAAAGTGATATAAAAGTTATAAATATGCTGCTGTGTAAGTACTGTGTTGTTATACTACATAGAACTGATTGTCTGGTATGTATAATTAATATATGCTCCATATGCTTATCTAATAGTTGTGAAGCTGTTCAGTGAATCATTTGCATACTGGATCAGTGTCGTGTAGATTTCCATGACATGAGTAGCATTAACAAAGCTGTATTATGCTGTGGAATTTACTGCAGATATTTTGCATATCTGAAAATCAAATCAGTACGGTGATGATCACTGTTCATTAATTAACTGTCATATACCACATAAATTTGAAGGACTGTAAATATTACTATTACAAAAAAAATGTTATTCCTCAAAGTCAGACTCACATAAATATAGTCAAGCTTCTACATATCTGCATTTGTTGTTAACAATTGTATACATCTAATGCTGCTGCGATACACAGGTTATATGTTATAAGTTAAGTTTATATCCCACTGTAATCTGCATATAACATTGATACTGCGTACCATTTGGCTGTAGGTTCTAATATGATTGGAAATTTAAGCAGATAAAAACAAAACCGAAGCCCCAGACAAAGGATATGGCACACAGCTATAGAATGAAATATCCAAGTAGAAAAGCTGAGCCAAACCATCACAGCTGTAATAAACACAACTTTATTACAAAAAGTACTGGAAATAAGTAAGCGCTTCCATGATCACACTGACCGCTTCATCAGACTGCTGTTACTAACTTTTTCATCTTATTCTTTTTTGTATTTTTAAACGCATTTATGTTATTTTAGATTTTTATGTAATAAGGTTTCTGTCACAAAGAGTGTGAATATTTTGAAGGTTTTTAAAAGAAGTTAGTAATGTTGTTGATTGGTTAATTGTATTTTAATTAAGTTGAGTTGCTTACTGGATGAGTATGTGTTTAAATTAAATGAAAACGTTAGTAACAGCAGCCTGATGAAGCGGTCAGTGTGATCATGAAAGCGCTTATTTCCAGTACTTTTTGTAATAAAGTTGTGTTTACTACAGCCGTGGTGATTTGGCACGGCTTTTCTACTTGGAAATTTAAGCAGTTTGCTTTCATTTTGTGAAGTATGCACTCGTTTTCCTAATGGAATAGTATGAGATGGACAAGATAATGCTGTAGTCAAATCTCATTTGCTTTGCAAATTACTTTGCAATATGTGAGTCTCAAATTTCCATGTGCTCATGGCTTTGGATAGACACATCAGAAATTAGAAACCACAGCACTGATGGCCCTAACATAGTCACTTGTTGGCACCTGTGCATGGTTTGAAGTGGAATTCTGTTTGTGCTGTGATATATATATATATATATATATATATATATATATATATATATATATAAACTATTAACATAAATTGCCAAAAGGCACAACAACAACATGAATTGCATGATGTTGACATACATGCAGGGAAAATACAGATCTAGAATACATATAAGTATTCATGCCTATCAGTTACACATATGTCCACACCTTTCAACTGTCCCCGATTTTGACTCAAATTTCTGTTCTGCCCTCTCAGTCCCTCTTGAAACTCATGACTTTTGGAGAAAAGGTGGAGAATTACACTTGATAAATAATGGCAATAATTAGAGCTATATACTTACTACATAAATGCATGTTACTTCACATTTTCTTTTTCTGTCAATATTTCAAGTTAATAGTACTAATATTTTTAAAGTGTTCTTGATTATCCCTGCTTATTTCTGGATTTATCCCTAATTTTTTTGTGATTTGTCCCTGATTTGTCGAGAGCTGTACGTAATCTGTATATTACATCTGTAATTCTCAGGAGATAGTATGACGATTACCACCTTTTACCAGAGGGGCATGCGGAGCAGTATGTGGTATTTATTATAGACGTACAGCACTATCTGAGATAATTACTTGTATAAGGAGAAAGGCTTGCAGATTAAGTATCTAGAACATCCAATGTCCAAGTGTTTTAGGAATGTTGATTAAGCAAACATGAAAAACATGCATGTGTCATACTAACAGAAACTGTGCACTGCAAGAAACTAGCTGTATGCCACAGTACTGCTGCTGGTAATTTACTGTTGACGTATTCAAAGTAGAAGCTGGTGCCCACGACAAATGTCTGATCCATTCTGAACAGTTTTCAGTAGCTAGCATATTTTATTGATGATGTCCACGGTTTTCTTCACATATGCTAAGCAGACATTTTTTTTTGTCCTAGTACAGCTGAGGAAGAAGTTACTAGAAAATGACAAATGAGGATGGACTGTATGTGGTGACTTGAGGAGCAGAGATGGGACTACAGTAAGGAGAACAGTATCTGTTACCATGGTTATACACATTGACAGCAGTTGAAATGTGTATGTCCAGCAGTCCCATATCCTGCTGTATGTTCCTACGAGTTACCCACAGTAGATGCTTAGGAATATGTATATAATCCTATCATGTACCACTACTGAATAAATTATCTTTATTTTCTGTAGATTGTTACCTCAGCGATACTACCACAGACATCCTAGAGTTGTAGAACATGTCATAGGTCACTGACCTTGTGTTTTTGTATATATGTGCACCACATTTAGTGGCAGGGGCAAATGACTGTGTGTGTGTGTGTGTGTTTGTGTGTGATTTTCTTTAAGCTTTTGGTTGGTAGTTTTTTACTGTTTGTATCTTGTTGGGCTATATATCGTATAGCATGTGGATATAGGTTTATAGGTTCTTAGGTGTTTAATAGGCTAACAACCAGAAGGCGCTTTGTAAGCCTATCCATGCACCCCAAATCTCTAATAAGTTCTGGAGGTTCTCTGCAGGCAGTGTACTAGACAGTGAAGCTTTTTGTATCTGCTTTAGAATGGTAATGCTGCCATTGTTAATTCCTTATTTTGCAACAGGGGTCTAGTAGTCATATGGCACAGTTTACAGGGTTAAGTAGTATTTGCCCCAGAGGCAGTCTGTTTCCTGTGTTGCCTTTCAGGATTTTTATGCAGTTTGTCTTATGTGTGTGCCATGACTTTACTAATAGTGTATACACATGTGGACGTAGCTTACCTGCAGTGAGTGTATGTCAGCGTAGTATGGAAGTTATTTCCATTTGATGTGATCACACAACAACAAAAGTGTTGAGTATATTGATACATTACTCTGCATGTGTTTATTCAGTAGGCCATGTTTAGGTTGGACCCCTCACTCGATAGTGTTTTTGTTCTATCCCATGACCCCCATCTGTGTTATCTACTGATTTATTGTGCATTTGCTACATCTTCTGCCTTTGTATTGCACCTCTCTATGCTTTTGTTTTGTGGTGTCCTTTATATTATGTGTATCTCCCTGACTCTATGCTCTTCTACCATTTGCCATTAACTCACTAGTCCTTCTTCTGTTAAATAAAACAAAAACAAAAATGATTAACCTTGCCCCTCTGACCCTCTTTTTAACTTTTCCATGTGTGTCACTCCTTTTTACCCTCACCACTCTTTTACTATCCTATCTCCCCAATGTTCCCTATTATATGATTGAAGACGCATTCTTTTGAATGCATCTTGATTGAACTTGAAAGCATGAAACGGCAAAGTACTAAAATGGCATATAAGTGAATTCTTTCCCTGTGAAAGAAATCCCTTGGCCGCCTTCGTTATTTTTCCATTTTCGTCACTGTAATGCAATCTTGGAGTTGATATATTTAAGTAGGGGGGTGTGGGGGCACAGCCCCCCCCCCACATTGGGGTGTGTGGGGGGCAAATCCTCCCACTTTATGTAATGTTTTAAAGTTTTTTTTTCTTTTTTGGAACAGCGATTTTTTTCCCAGGGAACAAAATCGCTGTTCTAAGTGTTCGGGATTGTAAGCTTTCACTTACATGGGGTCAACAAATCGGCCTCCGCCGATTTAATATAGACCCCCTCCCCAACTTTTTGTGGTGTGTGCATCCATCTCTTACCATTTCTTTTATTATTTTTAAGATACCTGCATACTGCTATGTATGCCACATCACTAACAATTTTTTGAGTTTTTTAATGTCCTCAGCTAGCCAATGTAATTCTTAGCATTCTGGTATTGTGTATGTCCATAAATCTGCATAATTAAGATAACACAGATATGTACTTAGCCATATGGTAAATAGATTTTAAACTGTGTGATTGCACATGTAGCCTGTATTTCTTGCATATACTACATTTATATATCACAAGCAAATATTTCTGTAGCATCTGCTACATATCTGTCTTTCAGTTTTAACATTTTCATAGTGGACAGTTATTTCTTTAGAGATGGTAGGTTTTGCATTCTGTGTTTGTGGCTTTTAGCCTTTACAGTTGTACCGGCTTAACTGAATGTCTGCATTTCTTTCGATTCTTGGCAAAGGCTTTTTATGTATATGCTAATTTTGCTAGGTTTCTTCCACCATACTTGGTATAGACCACAGAGTTGCACCACTTATTTGGAATCCTGCTGTATCTTTTCTATTCTTCATTTTTTTATTTTTGTCCACCGCAAATATGTCTCTGTTGGAACTGAGAACAGGCAGAATAGTAACTTGTAGATACTGATCATAAAAAAATGTTCAAGTGGTAAAAGAGGTCCACTATTTTACTATGAAAATTATGATGAATGGCATGAATTATTCAAACAGGGTTTATTTATAATATTGAAGCAAAATTATGGAACACAACCAGTTTATAAACTAACAAAATATATATTAAAATTCTTGTATAATTAAGCACTATGTAATTAACAAACCCCCCCCCCCCAAAATAAATAAAGTAAATGAGAAACAAAAATAAAATAAGTGATATTATAACGGATGGCACAGTGGTGCAATGGTTGCGTTGTCATCTCCCAGCAAGAGTTTCGCTGGTTTGATTCTCGGCTGGGCAGCCTTCTGTGTGGAGTCTGCATGACCTTCGTGTGGGCTTGCTCCAGTTTCCTCCCACATTACAAAGACATGCATCTAGAGTATTTCTCCCCAGTCTGCCACTGAAAATTGGCTTTGTTCCAAGTCAGACTTTCCCAGTTAAAATAAATAAACAATTAATACTTTTTTAAAATACACAAATGGCAAAATATAAAGAAAAGAGTTTGGAAAAATATAAATCTGTAAGCTACAGAGTCATGATCTTATGAAACTGTATCATCAAACATTCTCTTGCTGAACGTCTCCTTAAACTGTTTAACCTAAGCCCAGCCACAGACATTGTTCCTATATCCTGGCACACTGCTTTGTTGATGTCCTCCATTACAGATGGTCCTACCATGGATCCTGAAAATTACTAACCTGTCAGCCTTTAAATTCTGATCCATGAAGCTATGGGCTTATCATAATCCACCTCACTAATAATGATATCAAGAACCTTATATTATGCTTGATACACATTTTTTCTTCACCAAAGGAAGATCATGCCTGTTGAATCTTTTTTTTTTCTGAGACTCATGCAAGCTATAGACAGTGGTTACTCTGCCCATACAGTGAACCTTGATCTAGCCAAAACATTCAATACCATGCATTTTGCAAGAACTGTAGGATGACTATCACTATTAATATAAATCCTTGTGTTGTGAGATGTACATCCAACTGCCTGAAGGTCAGATCCCCCCACATAGTGCGTATGGCAGGTGCCTCCTCAAATCATGCTAAGATCAACAGTGGAGTTCTCCAGAGATCTGTCCTGGTCCTTTCCTGTTTGACATCTACTTCTGCGATCTCAAAAATAATAACTGGGGTATCTGGATGATCAGATTTGCAGATGACTGAAGTGCCTCTGAGATATCTGTACCCAACTGAAAGAACTTACCCTACTTAATACCTGGTATGTCAGATAATGGGCTTAAACACTAAAACATTTATCATTTTCCTCTTTTGGAAAAAGTATGTACATCATACAGTATTGATAATAAGCCTTTAATACATGAAAAAATAGTCAGGGATCTATGTACTTAGGTTGATTATCTCCCTATTCTTTGATTATTATGCAGTAATTGTATTTAGGAAATCCTTCTACTTGGCACACCTATTAGCCTGTGGTGTTACATCTAACTTCAATGGCACTATCATTCTCCTCTGCACTGCACTGATCAGAAACATTATAGTATGTACTACACTCAACACGTAAACAAATTTGAAAAAGCTTCAGAGGTTCATAACTAAAATGATCTTTAGTCTTAAACATCCCTAGGTACCAGGAAAAATTGAAACCCCTTTACATATACTTTGTGTTATACAGAGTCCTGAGGGGTGACTGTGCCTCACCGAACCCACTGTTAGAGACCTAGTGGTCCTTGACTGCTTTTATCTTAGCATTTTAAACAGCTCAGCTGACATTAGAACCAGAGATCTGAATCTTCATTAACAGATTAAGATAACATGATGAAGAGATACAGTCATCACCCAAATCCTTCAAAAGTTACCTGGATGACTGAATGATTACTGTTAAATTTATCCTGGGGATAACTGACCTCACCTTCCCTGAGAAAGGAGATGAAATCTGAAGGTGGCATTGGCAAGAAGCAGA
The DNA here is from genome assembly GCF_019279795.1 of Protopterus annectens. Lineage (NCBI taxonomy): Eukaryota > Metazoa > Chordata > Ceratodontiformes > Protopteridae > Protopterus > Protopterus annectens. The sequence goes on from NC_056744.1 coordinate 662,281,911, forward strand.
TTGCCATTAAACTAAAATAGCCTTGAAACTCCTACGAATTCTGTAGGATCATGGGATCATAGGCAATGCAAGACTATTGAGTCATATAACCAGTTACTCCTTGCTAGTGTCCGCCCTTGGAATGGACCTCATCTCTTGAGAAGGATAAGACTAGTGAAGACATGGCTGAATTTGTGACTACACATTCATAGGTGTGTACTTGGCTAATGGCCCTGGGCCCTTTACAAGCCTAGCTGTAGGATTACCCTGACATAGTGCCACCTGACCTTAGTTCCCAGTGCCTCTGTCGAGTAGAACCACTGGAGCTATCCCTGGGGTGAATTTTCTGTTTCCCATCCTCTCATCAAGATTTGCCTTTAAGAAGGTCAGCAAGGTGCTCTGCTTGACATGTATGGGAAGTCTATTCCATAGCATGGGCAGTCTCTGGGTTATGAACCTGTACCTCCAGCATGTTCTGCTAATTGTGGTAATGAGATTGAGGTCTCTGGATTGTGTGGTACAGAGGGAATGGGATTTCTTTAGATGTAGCATTTCTAACAGAGCTAGGACAGACATGGCTTTGTAAAAATCAAGCAGAGATCGCCACTAAGTAGGTGATATGAGACAGAGAATAGCTGGAGTTTTTTGAGTCTGTCCATATAGGACAAGTGTTTAAGGTCTAGGATCCTCTTTGTGAGGTACTTTTGCAGCCTCTCCAGTTGTTGCATGTGTCTAGGGAGGTACATGCCAAATGGGGCATTGTACTCGATGATTGGTCTAATGAGGGAAGAGTAGAGGGAGACAATTACCTCTTTCTTCCTGGATGCAAAACCCTTAGCAATGAGATGTGCCACATAGAAGGACTTTCTGACCACAGTGGTAATGTGGTGATCAAAAGAGAGGTTGCTGTCAACCTGTGTTCCCAGATCTCTTATAATGCATTCTGTGTTTAGTGGACTACCATCAATGTGGTAATTCATAGGAAATGTTTTTTTCCAAAGGGGATGATGACACATTTTTTGGCATTGAGCTTAAGGTCATGGTTCTGACACCAGTCATTGGTCTCAGTGAGGCCCTTCCATAGGATCTCAACATCACTTGGGGAGTTAATAATAATGCCCAACTTGCAATCATCTGTGAACTTCATGTTGGCCTGGACTTCAGAGAAGTAGGTACCATAAAGGAGAGGATCCAGGACCGAACCCTGTGGGACTCCACTCGTGACTAGTCGGCAGTCTGACTTGGAGTCAGCTGCTTTCACACTGTGGGTTCTATCTGTGAACAGGTTTGCAACCCACCTAGTGATATAGCATAGTGAGGTTTTTCTATGATTCTTGAGTGGGAAATAGTATCAAAGGCCTTGGCCAGATCAAAGTAGGCTGTATGAACCACCTTAACTTCATCCACAGCTCTGGTGACAGACTCAAAGAAGTCGATCAAGTTGAGCAGGCATGATCTACCCTTCACAAAACCAAACTGTGTGGGATCCAGAGTTTGGAGATTCTCTATATCCTTGTTTATTAGGTCCATGATGATGAATTCCATACCTTTGCATATCAGGCTCGTCAGGCTAATGGAGCGATAAATCCCAGGGTCTGTAGTTACTCCTCCTTTGTGGAGAGGGATGACTGTAGCAGTGCACCATTTGGTAGGGACAAAGCCTGAGGTGTGGCTGTGACTGAACAGGGCACCCAGTTGAGGTGCCAGTTCACTCTGTAGTTCATGTAAAACACAGTCAGGGATATTGTCGGCTCCCATAGAAGCTGTATTCTTGGCCTTGGACAGTGCTGTTTTAACTTGTGCAGCAGTACTACTGGGTGCCTGGCAATCTACTGGCATTGTGATTGGTCCTTTCGGGGGGGAGGTTAAGTTGGCACTAAATCTGTTAAACAGTATACTGGCAATATCTGTTAGCTCGGTATAGGAGGTACTATTTTGCAGTAGCTCAGAGCAAATTTGGGTATTGCTGTGGAGATTCTTTACATAACTATAGCACACCTTGTGGTTGTCTTTACTATCTGATGCAATTCTGTTTTCATAACTAGCTTTAGAGGATTTGATGAGAGATCTCAATTTTTTGTTAAGGCTGATAAAGGAGTTAGTTGTTCCAGTCTTGGGACTTCACCTTATTCTGCATCAGTTTCCTCCTTCTGTTATTTATTTTACATTTGTTAAACGGGGGTGTTTGACTGAGCCGAAAAGGCCCTTTTTCAGCAGAGGCCCGGGGAGAAAAGCTCCACATAGAAAAATTACAGATACAGTTAGATATTTAGACATATCAGTATACAAACAAATTACAATAGACATGTTTTTACAGTGGTATGCAGCACATCAACAGTTACAGTGGAGAGAACAAACAAGAAAATATTAATTTAAAAATAAAGGTAATTAATAGATTTGTGGTGTACAGCTGAAATTTGGAACATAGGTAGAATACATACATAGTACACAGGTACAGTACATGCATTGTACATTAGCAGTGTGTTTGTGAGTAAGAGTGAAAAACTATTATCAAGTACTCTAGATTTAGTATGTGTACCTTATCTGCTTTCACTAGTCTGGGGAGCAGTCATGGCACTGCCAACATTGCTTGAGATGTTGCTTAATGAGGTTTTTAAAGGAGGCTTTGGACGATGTGTTTTGTATGCTAGTGGGGAGAGAGTTCCATTTTTTAGCCACTTAACTACTATATAGTGCATCTCCAAAGCTATTGTAGCTGTTGGTGACTTCTAGTAGTAGTTTGTTTGATGATCTAAGAGGCCTTTTGGTTCAGTGATGTTGTACTAGGTTTTGGAGGGCAGGACACTTATTGGGGAGGTAAGAGATAGAATGACAGAGGCAGAGCTGACTATAGGTTAGGAAGTTGGGCAGTTCAAGCCAGTGGAGCTGTCTCAAAGCAGTACAGTGATGAGTTCTATATGAGAAATTTGCAGCAAAGTTCAGTTTTGTTGAGATGAGTCAGAATGGGAGATGCATAGAGTAGGGTGGGATAGAAGTTGGGAGCGAGCAATGGCTGATCTTGTGTTGTTGGTAAGAAATGGCCTGATATGGTATAGTGATCCCAGTTTGGCATGTACTTTTTTAATAGTTAAGTTGAGATGACTATCAAATTTTAGGTGGGAGTCTATGGCTATTCCCAATAGCTTAGCAAGTGCCACTGGAGCGATTGGAGTAGTATTTGTGGAGTAGATAGTGAATTGCCTGTTATCAGTGCTTTTGCTAGAATCATAAGCTGAGTTTTCTTTGGATTGAGGATAAGTTGAGCTTTGGTAAGGCAGTTTTCAATGTCAGAAAATGCTAGTTGAGGTGTTTGCAGGAGAGTTGGAATGTTTTGTGCAGCACAGATTAAGGTAGTATCATCCTCATACTGAATGACAGATGCATGCTATGTGGCGGTATGGAGGTCATTTGTGAAGATTGTGAATTGTAATGGTCTTAAGATAGAACCCTGTGGGACTCATAGTTATGAGCAGCTGAGGAGAGAGAGAATTTTCCCATTTCACAGCTTGGTACCTGTCAGTTAAGTAGCATTGGAACCAGGTAAGAGTGGAATTTGATAGGTGATATTGGTTTAGTTTGTTTAACAGGATTTGGTGTGCGACTGTGTCAAATGCTTTGGATATATCCAAAAAAAGAGTTGGCACTTGCAGGCCTTCAGTTTTGAGACGGTTTACTGTGTCTGTGAAGCAGAGGAGGTCTGCAGTGGTACTATGAGCAGGTCTGAAACCATGTTGAGTAGGTGACAGGATGTTGCTGTCTAGGAGATATTTTAGCACCTGGGTATGGATTCATTTTTCTAGGATTCTGGCCAGGTGGGAGAGTAAAGCAATGGGTCTGTAGTTATTAAGTTTGGTGGAGGTCTCGTCTTTATGTATGGGTATAACATAGGATATTTTCCAGAGTTTGGGCACATAGTTTTCAACACCTGATCTGTTTATGAGAGTGGAGATTGGGATAGCAATAGCTTCTGCTGTGAGTTTCAAAAAATAGCTGGGGAGTAGATCGGCTGCTGTTGATGAGGTTTTTAGTTTGGAGGGCATGCTTTTGATAGAAATGGTGGAAACTGTTTTGAGGGTAAAGCTTGCATTAGTGTTATTTGTATTGGGTGGCATAGTGAGGTTGGAACTGTCCTGTGATACTAAGGATAGAATTGAGTTCACAAAATGGGAGTTGAATTGTGTTTCAATGGGAACTTTAGTGTAAGGGATGGTTGGTTTGGGGGTAGCCTTTTGGGTGGGTTTTAGTATCTGGTTTACATTTTTCCAAAAGTTTTGGCGGTTGTGTTGGTATTTAGTTTGTAATGTCATGCAGTAGGATTTTTTTGTCTAGCCTAATGCATTTTTTTGCACGGTTGCTCAGTTCTTGGTATTTAGGCTTTGTGTTTCTTTGTTTTTTTGATAGTAAAGCCAGGCAGTATCTCTGGACTTGAGGATTTGTTTGGTTTCTTTAATGAGCAAGGGGTTTGTAGAGGTTCTAACCTTCATTTTGCGCAATGGAGCGACAGTGTCTAGATGTTGTAGAAATGTTTTGTTGAAATATGCTACAGCCTGGTCAAGTGGGAGGGATTTTAGGGGGGGGTTCAGTCACAGTTACGGAGTAAAGTATTGAGGACCTCAGGAGAGAATTTTTTTGTGTTTCTACTGGATTTATAGTTAGTGGTTTTGCATATGCTTGTTCTACTACGTATAAGATATATTATGTTGTGGTCACTTAAGGTGTTTGGGAGACTGTCTGTGTGGGGGTACAATGTAGGGTTGTTAGTTAGGACCCAGTCAAGGATGGATTCCTTTTAGATTTTTTTATCACATCTAGATGGAATTTGGACTAACTGCTGGTAGCCATGGAGATTTATTAGATTCACTGGTGGTTCTGATATACAGGTGAACCAATCTAGGTTGAAATCCCCCAGAATAAGGTTTTTTTGTGAGTATGTGAAAGAACACCAGGATACAAAGTCTTCAAGGCTAGCAGGTATATTACCAGGTGGAATATAGATCACAATTGTGGTGATGACCTTTTTAGGGTGAAGTTGAAGTTCTGAGATAAGTATGTCCCAATTATTGGGTGAGGGGTAGGAGTTTGGTAATTGATGTACAGTTAAGTTGGACTTATACAGTAAGGCAGTTCCACCCCCTTTACAAAGTGGTCTGTCTTGTCTAATGATATTATAGCCAGTAGGGAGAACTTCTGAGTTAGCTATGTTTTTATTTAGCCAGGTTTCTGTTAAAGCAACTATGTCTGGGGAGTAGTGTGCTATTGTGGCCTGGAGTTCAGGTATTTTATTTTTGATACTTCTAATATTAATAGTTATCATTAAAAGATGGTTGGTTTTGTTGCTGTTGTTGATTTGCCCAGGGATGAAGATAGTGGGGGTGTTATGTTCTGACACTTGTGTTGGAGCAGTTTGTGTTGGACAGGATAGGTTTCGGCTTGGGTTGGGGTGATGAAACGGATGTTGAAGTTTGGTGATGAGTGTGAGAAAGTATTGTGTTTTTTTGGAGTAGGAATGAGAGCATATGTGTTTAGTTCTGAATTGGTCTATTATGTAGTTCTTGAACAATTATGGGCAGATATTATTATAATGTGCGGTGTCTGTATATGAGAGTGCATAATATAGTGTTGTGCTACTAAGTTTAGGGATATTGCGAGTGGTAACTTGTGGAGTTATAAAGAATGATGAAAAGACAGACTAGACTTAGTTGTGTGATAGTCATGGTTATAAAGTTTACGTTGGTTCTAGGTGGAGGTGTGGATAGGAATTATAGGGTTGCACTACATGTGGATGGATAAATAGTGTGGGGTGATGTAATGCTTAGCTGGAATGAGAGTGATTGGGAGTATTTTGTGGTGGAGCAAGTGGGTGTGGTGAAATGTGATCTGACTTGAGGAGCTGTGATTGGTGGAGTTGATGTGTGGTTGAGCTGTGGGTGTGGTTGCGATTACTATAAATGTAGAGGTAGTGGGGGTGGGATGGAATTGGGGGCAGGGCAGGGGAGCGGAGAGAGCCCGAGCATTAGCGAGGGCGAACAGAATGGGGCAGAGCCCACCAAGACAAGATTAATGGGCAGCAAAAAGTAAGTGTGACTTTACAAATCTGAATCATTTTAAACTAATTCCTGAGGTCTAATGGCTTACCAGCAATCAGAATTCAATTGCTGAAGAGCACTTGTGTCCTGGTGGGAGACTAGTAATTTAAAGATGGCTCCATGGTCAACAGAATTCTAATATAGACTTAGTATTGGGGGAGGGGGATAGCACAAGGGGAGTAAACCAGGTGGAATGCAAAGAAACCCAGTGAAACCAGAGAGGCAGTCAGTGGAAATCTATCAGCGAAGTCCTCAAAGGGGGTGAGTAATTCAAACTCTACCTGTAAAGTGAAGGAGAGACAAGATAGCAAAGTTTATTAAGGCTAGGAGTGTGTCTTCACATTGACTTGCTTATTCGTAGCCAGTTTGTGCATAGAGTAGAATAGGGGATACATTAGCAATGAAGGGGTATGTACAGAGATGTAAATAAACAAATGGGGCTAAAGTGTTGTAGAGTTTGTTTATGGCAGAGAACCACCAGATTGGCTTCCTTTTTTTTTTGAAGGAGAGTGCCTTGGTTCTAGTGGGTATGGCGAGATCCATGCATTTGTGTATGTGTTCATACAGTGCATTGGAGTATGATTCAGCGGTCATACAACTATTCTCCATTTGCATGGGTGCCGTGAAGTTAGCCTCCTATGTTTTTAGGATCCCAAAGTTAGCTATGGAGATGTTTTTCATGGTGGTTACTTTGCAGGGGATTTCCAAGGTGATTAGTTTGTGGTCGGATCTAACCAGAGAGGAGCTGACTATTGGTGTAGAGCAACGGTCGCCCATGTTAGTAAAGACCAGGTCAAGGATATTGCTACCTCTAGTGGGGGTAAGAACGAGCTGTTCCAGGGCATTGGAATTAATGAACTTCAGGAAACGTTGGCCAGTGTATTGGTACATAAGTAGTTTTCCCAGTTAATGGAGGGGTATTTGAAGTTGCCTAGTAAGAAAGTGTTAGGTTGGACCCTAATATTCTCCAGGATGCTTAAGAACATGGAGTGCAAGTCCTGGGACATGGTTGGGGACCTATAGCAGGCTACGACCTGAATCACTGTCTTACCCAATGTTAGCTGCTTCTAGTTCTGCTTGAAAGATGAAAATGTATCACACTGCTTAATTTATAGTGGGAGTCTAGTCCAGTCATGGGGATGACGCTGGATACTGAACTTATTTTTCCACTTTATTTGAATTTTTTGCTGGTGAATATTGAGATCCCTGGTTCTGGTATTTTTAAGACTATTTGATTTATGAAAATGCAAGAGGTCCAGGAGCCCTGAGTCCCTAATGGCTTGGAAGGCAAGAAATCAAACTCCCCTCTGGAGTCTATGAGATACTGAATACAAGGAGAGAGATTCCAGACATTTCTGATAACACGTCTTTTAAGCCAATAATTTGCTTAGTGAGAGAACTTCTGGGGTCTGTTTAGCTGTCTGATATGTCATATTGTGGTATAGTCCAAGGAGGGCATTGTATTCAATTATTGGTCTAATCAATCATGAATATAATGGGGCAATGACTTTAGATCTGGACTATAGCTCTATAAAAGTGTAGTGTTTAAAGAATTCATTGGAAGATAAACAACCTGATTGCTATCAAATATTAAGTAGAAAGAACAAATTAAGTGGTTGAGACAAATTAAATGAAAGTAATTTGGGCTGGTGACCAGAAACTAGCAATAAAGTGTGACTTAACAGACAAACAATATAAAATTCTGTAATGAGTCTTTGCTCAGAGCTTTGACAGCATCTTAAGTACCTAAGACATGAAAAGTGAGAAACTCTTTTAAGTAACAAGCGAATGACCATAGGTCTTTGAATGTCAAAAGTCAGTTATTACCTCATAGTTCCATTATCAAATGAAAAAAAAAAGCAACTCTAGTTAACATTCTCCATGTGAATGGAATGGTCTATATTACATAATCGAAACGTAATTTAATCAAACTGCACTTACATTGAAAATGCCATTTATTGAATTCACTCTTGCAGGGGGCTGCACCCCCATATCCCCCGTTAATTATATATACCAACTCTGAGATTGCCCTATAGTGAGGAAAGGGAAAATTTTCCGATCTTTACTGTACCACAATCTCCCTATAAACAGCTCGATGAACGGCACTTCGATGTAAAGTGCTGTTAGTTTAAATCACTTTTTGATAACATAATATAAACCCAAATGGACAGCTGTCAAAACTGTAATGTAGGTATAATTACCTGTTAACACTGACTGACATCAGCTGAGACAACTGCAAATGAAAAAAGATGCCATGTTCATGTTAACTCCACATTACAATCCCAAGTTTATGATCCTGATACAGGGACTGACCTCCCAGAGAGAAACAAAGTCAGGCTCACATATTAGGATGATTCTTCTGATCAGTGAAGGTGCAATCTACAGGCAGTATCTCACAGAAAAAAAAGTATCAGGGGGGGGATGTTCAAAGTATCAGGCTGTGATCTAAGTAAAATCTAAATGACACAAAGACATAAAAAATACAATTTATATCCCACTTTACTCCGTGTTAAAGCATATTACACACAGCAGTAGGGAACATACATTTGAAGAAAAGGGCTAATATCTAATGCTTTTCATTCATTTCATAACAACTTTTAAAAGCTATGGATAATAGGAACTGGAAAATACAAGGAATACAGTAAAGCTAGCCAGTTTAAATAAGGGTAAGAAAAAACACTTGAATAGGATTATCACTACATCTTGAATCAGAGAATTCTCCTCAAAAGATCATAAATCAAAAGACTCATGAGAAAGCCAGGACTTTAACCAAGGCAAGCCAAGTATGATTACTGAATAAAATACAAAGGCCAAAAAATCAAAACAGTAAGTTGTTGAACTGAGTTGAATGAAGCAATAATAATTGTAAACTAACATTTAATCAGCAGTATGCATGATTATTGGCTCAGGCACATGCTGGAGCTAACAGGGAATGAAGGTCGGAGCGATAAGACTTTGCCTACTCATCTCATTTAAAGTGAGAGCCGGGGCGATGTGCTGCTGCAGGTAGACTACTGTCTGTACCCAGTAGAAACTGAAGTTCAGAACACTAGTGGGAAACTTTGAGGCATCACTACTCTAGGATCTAGGGTGGAGATACTCCTAGACCATACATCATTTCAAGACAGTGGATTATAAATGTGACTTCAGCACAGAACAGGGTGGGTCATAACATGGTCAGGTCACTACCTCTGCAAGCAGCTATGGTGGTTCATTTCTCCATTTACCACCTGTAAAATGCATTTAATCAGCTAAAGGAGGGTTGGTAACTCAAGCTAATATATTATTCAGTGAACCCATTGATACTATATGAAAAGAGATGAGTTAAGGACTCATAGAGGATGCTATACTGCTGTAAATAGGCAAGATATGCTACATTTTCCAAAGAATTCAGCATTTCTCATCCTTGTCTACTAGCCATCTAACAGCAAGAGTTAATGACATGGATATTTCCAAAAATGGATAATTATATAAATATGTAAATTTATATACCCACACATACACACACACACACACACACACACACACACACACACACACACACACACACACACACACACACACACACACACACACACACATGCATGCACATATATATGTTCACATAAACACACAGAATTGTTGCACAACAGGAAAGCTGATGTGCATGTGTTGAAAATATTCCATCCAGAAAAAAAGAACAGCACACCAAAATATATGAAAAGACCATTTATTCCACTGTCCACCAAACTTCAGCTTCACTCAGAAACACCTTTATCAAAGAGTGAACTAACACAAACAACTACAATATAAGAAAGGTGAAGACCATGTGACATGTCAGGTGACTAACAAAATCAAATTATAAAACATTTAAAACATGAAATTTTATATATATACAAACACACACACATACAGTTATATAATTATATGAATCAAATTTTCATTTACATCATTTCATTTAATCCTGTTTTATTAAATGCACCAAAAATTCAATATATATTTCTCCTCTTTATTATATAATAATTTATGCCATTACATCAAAGTCAAACCAAAATCAACAACTCTGCTGATGACGGCAAAAGTAAATAATGCTTGCCTATGAATCAAAAAGTGCAGAAATAAATAAAGCAGTATGTGTTTTTTTTTATAATTAATGTCACTCATATGTATAGATGCTCACGGCTTTAGGTGTCATGAAGTTTGCCCCACATAAAAGTTCCAAAGCAGCAACCCACTAAACAGATCACCCAGTTGGTATTGCCATGAAACTTACCAGACAATTGCAACAGCTGGAGGAGCCACAGAGGTTCCTCACTAAAAGAATACAAGGTGTAAATATCATGTCCTGTGTGGACTACCTCAAAGTCTTGTCCATGTCCCTGTACTCAGTTTCCTACAGCCTATTGAGGGGTGATTTATGCTAACTGATAAGCCATTCTCTGATCCGGCCCTGATGGATCTGCTACATCTTTGCAAAACAAACAGCATGAACATTACCTGATCTAAGGATCTAAAAATTGCCTGTAACATAAACAAAACATGTTTTAGGGACAAGTATGTGTCTCAGAGATTACCCCTTCTCTGGAGCAGACTCCACTTTTTTATAGTGGAGAAAAATTAGCTCCCATTTGCAAAAAAAAAATTATCTTAAAAAAATTCTCCAATACTAGTCTCAACAAGTGTAAAATGAATTCAGAAACATCATCAGAGTATATTTCAGATTCTAAGAAAAAATATCTTAACTGCTTCAATGCCTATAGTATAAGGTATACTCGTATACAATGCTTGAACATCCAAAGTATAAAAATAGGCGAAAATATCCACTGCAGTCTTATCCATTTGTTGCAAAAAATAAGTTGCATCCTTAATTTGGGCTTGAAGAGGAGAAGGAATAGGGCTAAGACATTTATTTCTAAAATCCCAAAAAGAGATCTGTCAGTAACCCCATCCTTGAAACAATTACTATAGGTTGACTGGATTTCTGAATTTTGGGTAATAAATACAAAGTTGATTTAGAAGAATCATCAATCCTATCTTGTTTAAACAAAGAAGCAGGCATTAGCCCAGCTTTCAAATGTCTCTTTAAAAAAATGTCAGTTTGGCCTTTATGTTTATTATTAGGCTCTGTCAACAAGGGACAATAAAAATGGCCATCCATAAATTATAAGCTGAGCAATCATGCCCCACAAGTGCTGCCCCACTGTCTGATATTATAATAACACTAGTTGAATTGGAGGTTAAAGTTTTTAAAGCATCTCTCTTTCTCTGTCAGAGATAAATTAAAACTAGTAATTCTGAAATATCATGATGTTTATTAATCATCTCATTCATAACACTAGTTTCAAAGGCCTTTACCAAAAGATCCTAGGGGTGATTATTTTTTTAATTTAAATGTCAATAAATCATGTTTAGCTTCACTACTAGGATGTTTATTGTACCAGTACTGTAAGTTCAACCCCCTACAAAATTCCTTGAGATCAGGAAATATTGAATTCAAGGAATGAATAAATAAACAAATAAATATATAAATAAATAAATAACTAAATCTTGGTATAAATGTTAAACCTTCAGTCACAATTTCATCTCAAATTCATTTAAAACTTTGTTAGAAAGATTTACTACCAAGTATTCATTAGTATCAGTTAAGCCGTGTAAGTTTTTAATAAGGACTGAAACTTGGCTGTTATATTTTCTCCTGGAATGATGTTTACTCCCATTCCTTTTATATTTAAAGGGAATTGAAAAGTGAATAAGAATTATCATTTTGTTTTGTAATTGAGGACAATTCACATTTTGCATCAATCTTTGAAGAAGAATCACTATTAGACTCAAAATCAGAAATATGATGTACCATATTTTGATAATGTTACCTTTTATATGTCTGCTTTAAATTTATATGTCTAATTTTTATTGCCCTCAGGGCCAGAAGAATATAAAGAAAAAGTGGACCTTCATTTTTTTAGATTTTTTTTGGTAAAAACAGACTTGTTCTTACAGTCCTGGGTGTCCTTCTTAAATTGCTTTAACGTACTCATCAGCATTTCTTTGTCTAAACAAATAATATTTCTTTGAAAACTTATTATAGGGTTTCAAAAAAAAAGCACTGCCAGGGGAAAACTTTAAATCTTCTCCTAAATACTTTGTGACCTCTCATTCAACTTAGGCAGTAAAGCATCACAGTAATCAATAACAGCTTGTACAAGAAAAAAAAATGTGAAGGCACTGCCCGAATAGAATGCCGCAAAGACATAAACTGCAAACCATCAATACTCAGACCAGGTTCTACATAAAGGCATAAACTGCAACGTATCATAATGAGTTGAAAATATGCTTTTACACTTTTAATATGCCATATACCTTCCTGGTCTGTTGAATCATAGATACAAAGACTTGGTAAACGCTAAATCAGTGTTTTCGAACAGCACTAGAAATGGATACTCTAGAACCTGATCAATCAGAAGATCACAAAGAAAGCTAGCTGACATCATCTTCATCTTCCAGAAGCTTGTAAAATACAAACCACACATAGTTGTTTCACAAGATAAAAAGTGATGTACACACATCAAAAATATCACATTAAGAAGACCAGCACACAAAAAATGTGTAAAGACCATTAAGTCTGCTGTCCACCAGTAATTTATTCCTTTGGCAACCAGTAATATAGTCAGATGTCTCTAAGGTCTCCATTACCAGCGGCTGTTTGTTTACACAGTTTGATTAGCAGAACAGCTGATTAACAGTTGTGAAAGACTGCAGCTTTACCTGGGTTGCGGGATATTCCATTTCTCTAGTATTGTGTGATCTCGGATTGGAATATATAATTAGAAGGGGTATGGGAGATGGAATGTTTTATTTGTGCATGCTCCAAAGTTATATCCTGGAGCATAAGTACAGACTTGTTGATATTTTTTTTCCAATTTTTTTTCGTGGATATTCTTGGGTGTGTTGCTTTTATTTAGTAGACGTGTATATGTATGTATGCATATATTTTTTATATATATATATACACACACACACACACACACACACACACACACACGCACATATACATGATGTAGTATCCTACATCAAATAGACAAAATATTGATAGTAATGTTGACATAAAAATGATGAAACGTGGAACATCAACAATTTACTGTGCTTGCTCTGAGAACTAACCCTGGAGCATAAAAATAAAACAAATAGGTGTTTTTGCAGGGGAACAAGCCCTCTGCTCCCTCCATGTGGTACTAACTCTGAGATTCCACAATCCCTGGGGAAAGGGCAAATTCCCGTTTCCAGGGACTGGTCATCCCACACAATAATCAATCATCAATTTGTGTCTACCAAAGTTTGTTGACCAAACAGATGTCAACTCTTGTGCATTTCAATTAAAATACAGAGATACAAATATATAAATAATCATGCTAATTGTTGCATCATATATTCCTCAACTTTCCTCATATAAGCGCAAGTCACTTTTAGAACTATCATTGAAGTGGCAAAGTATCATTTAAAATACTACTGTGAGTTTTATTGTATTTCCTATTTTCTGCTATTGACTAGGACTTCTGTAATGTACAAGAAAGATGGGCTAAATTTCTTGTCTATTACTTACAGTAAAATGTGTTTATATAGATTATTTTTACATTTTTGTTACAGTGTAGGTTTATGAGTAAGTAAAAAAAAAAAAAAGAAAACTGCAAGAAAGACTCAGCCAAGCTAGAGACTTCACTGTATAAATACTGGGTCTATAGTGTTTCATCAAAAGACATTTCCATGGAACACCTCTCCATTGACACGAAACCATCGAAATTCTCTTCGGTGAATACTGGACTTGTTAGGAAATCAAGTTTATAGGATGAATGATTTCAGGGAGTCTTACCTCTCAACTGTCCAGATTTTCACAGACTGTTCAGGTTTTTGCTTCAAATTTTTGGTCTGTTCCTCATAAAATGTTTGATTTTCTGACAAATCATTCAGGATTGAGGTTTCTAAATAATGACATACATTTGAATTTCAGACTTTATATCCTTCAGAAAATGCATAGTAACACAAACGCTGTTAAATCCTGTTAGTTTGTAAGAGCAAAATTTAAAACCTATACCTATTTTTGGGCCTTTGTCCCCATATTGTTTTAGGCTGTGTCCAGAGCGAGTTCTTGCTCTAAGAGGTTGAGAGGTATGCAGGGACTATAGTCCTTATTAAAATTATGGTGTTATTACATATATTGTACGTAGCCTAAGATATTCCAATTAACCCAGGAAAAGGGAAAGTAAACAGAATGCAAAGCTGTAAGATGTTCATCTAAGGTATATGTTGGACTACTTCAAGTTGCTAAGGACCAGTAGGGGATTAGCAGTTTCAGATTTGTCATTGGTGGTATTTTACATCTAAGAAGGTAATGAACTGGTGGGAGAGGTGGAAGGGTTCAGTGACATGTTAATAATGTGAGAAAGGAGAGCTGGGACAGGTCAAGATTTTTTTGGAACTATGTAGATGTGAGAGGTTTGTGCATGATGTATGATGCAATTATGAAAGTAGCATATGAAAAGATAATTTCATTTCTTTGAAGCTTGTTTTGCATATGTAGGACAGTACAGAGTGCAGGTTAGGTAACAATGGAGTAGAATAGGTAAACATGGAAACTAAATATGTTGCCTATGGCTGGAAGGACTGGACTGAAAATTTGGTAGCATCAAGATGGAAGAAAGCTTTATGGTATGTAGATGGCGAACACAACTACTCTCTGATTTGAGAAAATTATAGGGTGATAATCATCAGAGGCAGGGGCATGTGAGATGGTGAAAGAAATGGCAGCCATGGGTATGGGTCATTTTTTTCCAAACACATAGCTGAGTGCAAACTAGATGAGGTTGCAACTTGCTAAGAACACTCCCACAATCAGCATCTCATCAGTCATTGCTCTACCTGGGGGGAAATACTGCTAGGGCAATTTCCATTTGTGTCCTGGTAAAGGTTCAACATTTATTGGTTTAAATTATTATTTGCAGCTGTGTGAAAGCAGCGTTAGTATATTAAAGTAAGGGTAACTCTTCAGTTTTAATTTTGTGCAATAGATATTTACGTATCAGTTCTTGAGGGTGTGGGGTTTTATATTTATATCTTTACTTCTTTATTTTCATACTAATTGAACTCAAGACTGTTAGATTTCTGACAATAACACTATTACATTAAATAATATTTTAATTTTAATTAGTGGTTTACCCCTTTTGTGCTCGAAACAGTCTCACATCACCAAACCTCCTGTGAGCATAATGCCTTTGTGTTATACTTAATGCATCTCTCTTTTCTGCAATTCAGCAGAGGCTTGTAGCAGTCAGGAATAGGAAAGCATGTGAAATATTTAGAGGTTTAAAGGGAGTGTCTGCCTCTTATCTTACTGTATTATTCCTAACATACTCATAGTCTCCAGCATACTGTTGTGTGAACTGTAACTTGCATTGCTCTCTTCCACCCCAATTCCCTGACCACTCCATGAGTTATTCAATTGATTTACTACCAACCTTTTCAACATATCACTAAACCCAAACTCTTAAAGAAGCACATTTCACACTGTGTCCATAAAAATCACCTTCATGAATAGCAACCATTGCTTCTTTGCTGCATGCACAATCTGGTTTAATGCTATCACTCTATTAAATACACTGCGTATGCTGCATATTAACTCTTCTATAGTCACTCCATTACAAAAATCTCTCAAGCACTTGCAGAAAACCCACCATTACTAAAACTATAAATCCTACTTATTTTGTCTACTTTCACAAAATGATCATCTTACCACTCTTAACAATCTTCATATCTTTCTCAATGAAATATCTTATTTCCCTTCAACTATCTTCAAAAGTGCTATCAATCCACTGCAGTAACCTCAACACCCTTCTCCCTAACTTCCCCACAATTCATGTAACCTCACCATTTCATTTAAAAATGCTAGTTACTACTGTCATCAAAACATTTTGAAATCCATCTCCTTAACCCTCGTTTCATCTTTACAGCATTCTAATAAAATTTCAAAAAAAGTCCACATTGTTAATAAAATTCCAAAGCCAACACTATGTCCCAGACCTATTATTCTCATACGGCTCCTCTGGAGCAACACTGAGTCCAAGCTTGCCCCCCCCAGCAGACGTAACAAAATCACACAACATCACTTTCCCCACCCTTATGTATGCAGTATAATTGCACATAGCATAAAAAACAAGCTAGACCAAATTCATAGCTTTATATCACAATACAATCTTGACATTATTGCAGTCTCAGAAGCCTGGTTCATATATGACTAAAACTGTATAAATATGTCAATGACTGCAGATCATGTACGAGAACAAGTGGAGCAACCTCATTTCACTACAAATCAAACCTAATTCCCAGGATCGCAGCTCAAGCCAATACTTCAAGTATCTCAGAATTCTGCTAGATTCTAGTTAAATCCTCCTCCCTTAAAAACAAACCTATTCTTTTAGGTTCAGCATACCTCCACCCACCCCCACACCTAACCAAATTCAAATTCCTCATCTTGAACATTCTTAACACAGGTTCAAAAATGTATTTTGGTTTTATTAGGAGACTCTAACCTTAACCATCTCATCCCATGATTTCTGATATTTTGGAATTCATGGCTGACCTAGGATTTTGCAAATAATCATTCAACCAAGTCAACTAAATCTTTAATCCTCTAACAGTCCTTGCTAGACCTCATTAGCAGTAATATTTCTAATAACATTTCCAACATTTCAATCTTCCTCTCATTGTCAGCAATCATTGCCTAATAAGTTTCAACATTAAAAAACTTTCAATTAAACTTCCACCCAACTATTCAACATTTCAGATCCCAGTCCAACAATAGTATCACCAAGCTCAAATCCCATCTGGCTTCATTCATCTCATCAAACATTTTCACCAGTCTTGACTGAAACACAGCAGCTAATACTCTCGCCCATATATGTCTCAACATTTGAAATAAATTATTCTCTCCCTGAACAGCACAACAAAAACTGACTGCTTGATCACAAAGCTTAAACAACAACTTAAAATCGGAGATGAGGCATGGTATATCTAGAAACATGCCCCCATTGTTGAAAAACGAAGTACATCTTTATTTGCAACCTAGGAAATCAAACAAATTCAGAGACATAAATCTCTCACACAAATTCCCTCAGTCAGCCTAATTAAGCTTAAACACTTCTGAAAAGAAATCAACATAACAAAAGACAGGTCACAGCTGCCTCACCAGACCTCCTTCAAAAATGTATGTTAGCACAAATTATGTTACTCTTGTGACTTTCTAAGCTTATAAAAGCAATATTTAAAATCTCCACCTATTTTTGGGCCTTTGTCTCCCATTTTTGTCAGGCTTCGTCCAGATTTCTTGCACTAAGAGGTTGAGAGTTATACCCCTCCCCAACATAGCTTCTTCAAACTTCATCCATTGAAGCTAAGCTTTCCTGATCATACTTTCTAAAATAATTTACAAACATCTACAATGCACAATTTACTCCTTACGCACCCAACAATTCCACTATCATCTCCTTACATATCAATCTTCTGCTTAATGCATTTCTTATTAGGAAGTATCTGCAATACTAGAAGCATCCCCATACACAGCCACCCTCAAGCTGTTACAACCTAAACTCATAGTCTGTTGCAAACTGCAGGGTCCATCTCTAACTCCTTCTTATTCACATCTAAAACATCTGTTTATCCAATAATATCTTGACCTCATTTTGAAAATGTCACTTGTCAAACCATTTCTTAAACAGTCACATCCTGAGATCTTTGAAAATATATTTACACTCAACAACTGCTTATGTCCAGTAATACCACTAACTGTATGTCCATCAAACAACATGGATGCTGGCCAGGTTGAAGTACCATGACTGTACTCTGGAATCTAACAGATTATATACTTCTAAAATGAGATAACGGCAACCTCACAGGCACACTCTCCATCGATCTACAAAAGCCTTCAACCTAAAAGACCAAAAACATCATCAGTTCAGACTCATTTCCCTGACTCAAAGACTTCCTGTTAAACAGATGCTTTAAAATAATCACAGGATCCTCATTCTCTTACAAAGCTTCACTTTACGCAGGTGTCCCACAGGGTTCCATACTAGCCTCTCTACTATTATCAGTCTTTATAAACAGGCTCTGTCATTACCTTCCCCACCTTTCCCTTACCATAAATGCAGGCAACATGGTCATCTACAGATCTTCGCTCTCACCATCACTCATATACAGTCTTAGCTTCAGTCTGACCTACACTTTCAATATAAATGGCTTAGACAGCACAAATTAACAGTTAACACCACGAAAAATATAACAACATTGTTCAGGACCCTCATATACTCTCACATAACCCCACAAAGCTTCAGGTATCAGACATAAATACCACACTTATGAAACAATCATATGCTTTAAATACATAGGAATTTGGCTACATCAAAACCTCAACCTTCAACTACGTGTTCAAAAAAAAAAAAAAAAAAAAAAGGCAATAATTAAAATCGACTCAGTTATATTCTAAACAAACAAAAATTGCCTTGCCTCAGTTCCCCAGCTGGACTGGCTATAGGTAAAGGAGTCTTTCTATCTTAACTAGAGTATGACCTTTCCATCATATCAGAAGCCTCAAAAAGATATTCCAATACCTTCAATCCACTGCTAAAAATATGCAATTTTATAACCAAATTCCCTTCCAAAGAACACCATTGTCTCACTCTTACCAAAGCTAAATGTCTCCCCTTCAAACAGAGAGCAGACTTCTGACTTGATACACAACTCTTTAAACTATTCCAGCACAAATCTTTCTCATGTCTGGCTGCTGAGTTAAAAAAAGCAACTACCTACAACCAATGAAACCATTCATAACTACCTCTCTCACTCCTTACTTCCACTACCAAACTACATTGTACCACATATTCTTTCTCCACAATGCCGCATGCATCTAAAATACTTCTCTTTTATGCACATTACTGGCAATAATTAAAATACCAACTCTTCAGAGAAACCCAAAGCACATGCCTCCAAGCCAACCACTTCACAGAACCACCTATAGACCCCCCCATAATTTCATCTCCACTGCTCCTCTACTTCTTCATCCGTTCATGCATATGCTGAACCTTTATTTTATGTTCAGTAACTCTACTCTCATCCAAAAGCAAAAGTGACAAAAACTGAACCTAGACTGCAAGGAGAACTTGTCTTGCTGATATTTGCATATAATCTGCATATGCATATATAAGTTTTCTTTTCTCTCATCCATTGCTATTGCACTATTATACTTCTTTGCTTCTGAATCTCATTGTACTTGCTGTGATTTATGTCATTTGAGCTGCTTCTGAAAATGTGCAGTTATAATTAGTTTCAAATCCTACTTGTTCTTTCAGGTGCTATTTTGTGATATATTTTGTTAATCTGTTTCTTAATCAAGTTGTTTAATTGATATGTCTTTTTATTGTTGTTTGAGGATGCATCCTCAGGGGGAATGTGCTTGTAATGTTTTTGTGATAAAATATAATAAAAATAATGTAGAAAAATGAAGAAATGAACTTCAGCCAATTAGTGCTAGCTTTCTGCCAATACATTACCCCACTACTAATGAAATCTTGGAATCTGCTAGTGCAGTCAGGGCACATTGAATCAAAAATGGCAGGTATTTCCTTTTACATTGATTCCTAGTTTTCATAGAAGCTCTGCAATGCTGCACTTTACTTTCTTGCCAAGTAGTAATGATCGCTATGATTTGTTACTAGAAGCTCATAATATAAACACATAAAATATGTCTAAGTGCAGCTATTGAAGTAGAAATAAAAGAATCCAGCACAGACTCATCTTTACAGTGGCAGCATTCTTATGATTCCAAGTCTTAAAGCTGAAGTCATTATTTACATTCAACATAATAAATGATAATGTTTGTAAAGGTTTGTAAACAGCATGCAGTACATCAGTGTCAATTCAAGCTAGGCATATGTTGCCAGCAATGTTTCTGATTTATCCACTTCCAAACTTTTGCATGAGGCCAGGGAAATTTATCCATTATGTTTGCTGTTGACATATATACAGTATGAGGAAAATTATGACCATTTTATAACCTGGTACAGCATGAGCATTTATATCTCTGCTATTGCACTTTCAAGGGTCAACTAGTGCCGGTATTAGTCTTGCCCAGAATGTAAACCTTAAGCTAAGGGTTGCCAAGTAGCTGATATACATGAACTATTTTTCTGCAGCTATTAACGAAATCATGAACATGTAACAGTAGACACCTAAAGTCATCATTCAGGTGATTCTAGAGACACATCTAGGGGTGCTAGTAGGGATAAATGAGTTCAGTCCTTGTCCGATAACTGCAGAGACTCATATACTCCAAGAACAATGCCCACTGGGAAAGAATCTTATAATGGGAATGGTAAAAAATTTGCAATGATACCCAGCCTGTGCACTCATTCACTTACTATTGTTTCTGTTTCTTTGTTGCTATTAAATAATTTATAATAGTTGGAGGGCTATGCTTCTATACTCACTCACCTGGCACCCACTGCAGTGCTCCATCACATTACAGAAGCTGGTTGCTGACTGAACACCTAGCTTCCTCTAGGAGCTGGGATGAAAAGAGGCTACTAGCAGAGTGTGACTAACTGGTCAACAAGGGCTAAATACAAGTAAATAAAATAAATAAATGATACTGATTACCTACCATGGTAGAGTGCTGTCCACATGGAGTGTATGAATATACATTTTTGGATAGCTCTTTGCCAGTTTATTTCAGTTCTCATACCAGAGTCACATGCAAGAGAAAGATATCATTCCCCTATGGCAACATACCAACACCTTATAGCATTTTGTTCAGAGAAGAAAGAGAAAAAGAAACAAACATTTAAGGAAATAAATAATTATTTAGATTCAGGAAGAAAAACTGTAATGTGAGCACAGTTAGATAGATTAGCTGCTTTATTCAAATTTATGTTTCAACTCCTAAAAGTAATATTGTTAAAACACTGTTAGTCTTCATCAGCAGCATTATGGGAAATCTTGTACAAAGTGCTTGGAAAAATCAAAACATTCTGCTCAGTTATATAAAATCAAAACGTTTGCAGAACATCTTTAAATAGACATATTAATGTACTGCCTTTATGCATGTTTTTGCTCAAATGGTAACACTAAAGCTCTGTTTTTAAGTAAAGCTATTGTGAAGCTTTAAAGCTGTTTAATTTTTAAAATTAGTGTTTCAAAGAAAGAATTTCAATAATAAACCAGTTAATTGTAATGGTTTTCATTTCATTAGATCAGTTAATTGTAGTGGCTTTCATTTCATTCTGGGCTTATGTCCAGGTTAAGAAATGTCCAAGTATGAGTTGGATAGTGTCCTGTGTTAAGTCAAACTGTATTAGAAGAGGTTCACTATAATAAATGTTTGGGCTGGTTATTAAGAGTACTCATTAATGAGACGCTAGAAAATAGCACTAAAGCATAATGGAAAACCACGAACTACAGAAAGTCATTGTACAAATAAGGTTTAAAATGAATCCACTGCACCAAAACATAGCATGGGTCAAAAAAGGAGCCCTTCATATTAACAAAAGGCAAATGCCTGATTACCTTAGCAGCTTCAAGAATGCAAGCTGCGTGAATCTGGCTGTTGCCTTTCAAAAAAGAACATTCTTTTCCATTTTTCTTGCCAAGTTCTAGTAGGATAATTATGTATCAACTGTGAACTAAAGACATTTCAACAGATTATATTTCACTTGTGTTTACAGTATTACCATTTCTGATTCAAAGATATCTAAAAAATAATAGAAAACATCACTGACAGTAATACACTGTGGTTAAAGACAGAGGTTCTTTTCAGAACTTCCTTATATGACAGGCTACTCTTTGCCAAGATGTTACCTTTACTTGAGATAGCAATTTAAACTTATTCTCCTGAATTCTTAAGCAGTCATTTTATGTTCACTGTTTTATTAGATTATATATATTATCATCATATCTTCCCTGCAGTACTGTCTATCAAAATGGTCCATCTCAGTAGATTGAATTTCGACCTATTGAAAGGAAAACTTCTGACCACAGATTCTCTCAAGTCAGAATTCTGAGTTTATTAGATCATGAAAAAATGCTCAGAAATACCAAAATGTTTCAGTATTCTGAGTGTGGCTGTGCATGCATCTCTGTGTGAGTGTGTATGTGTCTGTGTATCCTGACAAAAAATTGGCACACCACATTTGCCTGTGGAAATTTTACCATCACCAGTTGTTTGGATATTTGTATGAATGTCAAGGAAAATAGAAATCTAGGCTAATACATATCATCTTTATTCTGCACTGAAGAAGGTGAGCCACTGTGCCCAGTTTGCTGTTTGCTTGATTCCTTTTGGATCAAGAGGAGTTAAAACTGCTTAAACCAAACTGTGCATCATAGCAGGAAGCACTTAAAGGCTGGAGTCTGCTTATGCCAACCAATACCATTATGAGTTATTATTGTGTGGCTAAATCAAATATTTTTTTAGCAAAGTGCTAGAGTTCTTTTGTTTGACCCCTGGTTAAACTTCATGCATACTTAGGGAGCTGAAGAACAGACCACACAGAAAATACCCAAGTTAGGAACAGATTTATAAGGCAGCTGTAGTGAACATGGTACCATATGGTACCACTCTGCCTCTTGTGTATAAACCACATGAAGAACCCAGTATTCATGCACTGAAAGGCTAAATGTCTGCGACAATTCATTATAGACCTTGCATGAATTTTTCACACCTGAAAGCACTAGTACTCTGGTATGACCATCTGTTTAATTTCATTTTACCTATTTGCCTATGTCCCTCAAAAGAAGCATACTTGCTTCTCAACTGATGAGATTTCTTTTAATGGAAAAAGGCTGTAATTTGGAGCCAGCATATCTTATCCACCCAGCCCCTTTCATCTCCTCTTTTGGAGTTTTCCATTTCCCCTCAGTCTGATACCACTATATATTGAAATAGTGCAAGCAACTTGTTTAAATTTCAAAATGATCTGTCACTGTGACCCCATATCTCTGATGTCCTGCCCTCAGATCACTTTCTCTTCCCAGAAGTGTTAACTGTTCCTGGTCTTCTCTTAAACATTCTATTATGATATATGCATAATTATTTTGTCAAAGACTTGTAACATGGAATGAAGTGAAAACATTCCAGAAAAATAAAAATGAAGTAACCATACCCAGTTATAGGTGTATAAAATGCACAGACAGAAGAACATTGAAATTTAACTCGAAAGATGCCTTATTTTTTACTTCAGCACACTTATTTGCAAATAAATCTGTACTCCAGTTGTTTAAGAAACCACTAATTCAAGCTGTGATTAGGGAATTATAAATGCAAACAGCAAAGAAGCTCACAAACTTCTCTGTGAGAAAAAAATATGACATAAAAGCTAAGTGAGAGTGTAATGTTGGATCCATGACACTTAGCAGAATGTCAACTCACCGAAATTCATCCTGAAAAAACAAAGAAGACATTATTATTATTATTATTATTATTATTATTATTATTATTATTATTATGTGTGTGTATTAAATGCTTGCCGCCAGCACATCTTGTCTGCAGTCTGACACTTTATAATCAGTTCTGTTGTAGGTGCACCTTGG
Organism: Protopterus annectens; assembly: GCF_019279795.1. NCBI lineage: Eukaryota > Metazoa > Chordata > Ceratodontiformes > Protopteridae > Protopterus > Protopterus annectens. Next base: position 662,305,580 of record NC_056744.1, read on the forward strand.
GGCAAAGGCAAATGCTGAGTACAATGGCCTCATTTCAAGATTCCAAAATTTGGACAGTAGTACATTACCATGTGATTAACAGTTGTGTCTAATTCCCATGATGTAACATCAAGCAAGATAAAACAAACATTCGTATATCAGCAACTACAAAATATAATTTCTGAAACTGTTAACTGAAAAACAGAAACATACACTCTCAGATATTTTAAGCACCACAATTCATGAAACTTATCAACAGCAGCATATATGAATTGACTATACAAGCTTAAAGTATTAAATTAAATAAAGCAAAAAGCAAGCAATATAAAAGAGCACAATAAAATATACCCCACTATGTCAATGCCAAGTAGAGTCAGAGCAGTAATAAAGCTCAAACAACTCTAAACCAACACATTTCATAAAATTCCAAATCGTTTATATACAGAAAAAGAAGGCCAATTTACCAAGTCTCCCTGATTAAGTTACCAATCTTAGTGCCAAACAAAATGCAGTTGGGCTTCCTACCATTAGATGTAAATCTTTAACACATAAATAATTGTTCAGTGCCAATAGGCCCTGCTGTAACTTTTTTCTTTTCTTGTTGAGAGGTATTTCATTCACATTTTCTAGTAATAACTAAGCATTCTGCATTCAGCAAGAAACACATGGGAGAATGTATATATACAGAGAATTACTAAGTAGTGAGAACAGCTTTGGCCCCAAAACAATTTTGAACACATCTTCTTCAATGTAGGTGGTTCAGATGGAAGAGTGAGATTTCACTAGACCAGATTCCATACCTGTGGGATGTAGCCATATAACAAAAAGGTTTAAAAGGACATGAGAGGTTTATAAATGCACAGTGAGCATATCATTATACACTGGTGACATCATCCTGTGCTATTTCTTCTAGCACAATTAGTGCAACACTTTGTGAAATTTATCTGAAGTGAAAACGTAAATAGTGGTTCTTCCTTTGCTCTGCTGTAAGAAGACAAGTAATCTTAGCAAGTTTAGCATTGAAAGGTGGCTTTTTTCCCCTTTATAATGCTCGCATCAACCTAATGTAAAGTACACCTAGATGCAACATTTATAATAGACATATTGAAGGCCTGTTTATACTTAATAGAAATTTAATTTTATTCCAGAAGAATGGGAGTTTTCCTATTAGTTGGACTTATTTCTAGCTAACGTACATAGCTTCCTGTTCTCCTATAAAATGTTGTCACTTCTGAGTTTCAGACTTTCTGTCTAGTGCAGTCACAAAGGTTTTTCTTCCAGTTAGACATGGAAGTATTTTATTTTATTAATATGAAGTTCTGCAGATGGCCAGGACTGTCTGTCCTAATAAAGTCTCCCTGTAAGATTAGTACTTGAGTACTTGTTTTTTTATAAAACTGAGTATATTAAATGTTGCAGAAGAACTAGATAATGTTCTGCATTTACTTAGGGGTCATATAATAATGCATGATTTGGTGTTGGAATGAATTGCTTGTTTTAATGCAGCAATATTGGTACAGTAACCACTCATCAGCTGTCAGAACAAGCACTGTTTCTCTGATAGCATAATCTAGTTGTACTATACCCCCCCCCACATACACACCCTTCATATTCAGGCATAATTCATTGAAGCCTGCAGGCAAGAATGGATAATGACTGTCATTTTATTATCATTTATTCAATACATGTTGTGCATTTTAAAATATAGGCACTACACAACATTTTCTGCTGGTCTACGTAACAAACCTATTCTCATTTTTATTTTAACATGCCTATAAATCTTTCTGGTGATATCTTACTATAAGCACATTTTGTGATTGGCAACTCAATCTGTTAAGTAATGTGTCTTCACTCTAGCATTATTGTAACTTGTTGCTTTGTTGTTTTTCCTTTATGGTATTCTTAAGATTTTTTTTTTATGGGATAACATCACAGAATACAAGAAGCTCATTCTAAATACAATAGTCTTCTCGGAATTGCTATAGTTTCTTACTATTCCCCCTTCATCCCTTCCGCAGCTCAGAGAAACTTCTCTTAGAAACATATACACCTAAATTGAACATTGGCAATCTCCTATATAATTTATCCATAACAAAAATCTGGAACAACCTACCCTTTAACATGCGAAACATCACTCAAACATTAAGCTTCAAAAAAGAACTGAAACTATTCTTCCAGAAAAAAATGGATCTTCCCCTGCCAGGATCCTACCACCTGACCACTCTCTTGCTCTTTAATTCTTCTGTCTCTGCCAAGTTTACCTAACCTCTAAAGTTCCTGGTTAATAATTGCATATCCCTCCTTGTACTAGTTCCCAAGCTATATGTATTACTAAACATGTTTCTGTTATCTTTGTATAAGCTATCAACTGCTGTATTTTTGTATACTATATGCTATGCTTTAGTCTGTGTTAATATGTCAATAATTACTTTTTTTATTGGAGCATTTCTCCTCAGGTCTCCACTGAGAATGGGCAATGTGCTCAGTTGGACCAACACAGTTAAATGTGAAATAAATAAATAATAAATAATTGCATCCATAAAGAGTAAAGCTATATTCAGGAGACCTCCAAACACATTAAAAAATTAAAGTGAGTAAAATTAGATGAAGTTTAAATAGGGTAGAAAGCATAATCCATATTCCAAGCATAATCTAAGTAGCACATAACTCCCTCTTTCATACAATTTGCCCGTGTCAGATATTTATTATTGGAGATTTTTAGATTTCTCTCTCTGGATCATTAATTTTAAATATTTGTGGCCAGCCAAAATTTAACACTGATTGTTCTAAAACTAGCTATTAACTTAGGTGTAATAATCCTGTAAAATACATACCTTATAATAATTTTGTACAGTATATGATAATACCATGTTACCTGAACTTTTGAATGCAGACTGGATATGATGACACATACATTACTAATGTTCAAGTGCTATTAATATTGTTAGCAAAATGTATTATTAGAATTTACTTATTTATCTATTTGCTTATTATAACACTAACTGTAGAGGCGAGGAGTTAGGGAGGACATGATGTTGGTGTACAAGATCACTTCAGAGAGATGTGAAACATTTTTTTTCTGATAAAGAAGAACAGACTGGAGAATGAGGGCAGACTGTATATGCTACTTTCTTTTCTTTTTTTTTTTTTATTTATTTTTTTTGATGAGATGTGATGGAATGTGATGGAGGATGGATGGAATGAATGGAAGGAAGGGGAGGAATGAAGCATTCAAAACAAATGGAAAATCAAAAATAAATGCTAATAAATATCATCATATATTATTATGATCCTCTCACTCCACACACACAGAGTAGCAGTAAGTAGGGCTAGATGGCCTGTTGCCTGCAGAGAGGAGAGAGAAGAGAGAATAAGATAAATAAGAGATTCAGTATTAATCATATTATATTATTATATTACATTTTCTTGATGGCAGATGGAGACAATAAACTTCTCTAGTCTACCCTTTAAGTGCATTAACATTTTATAATCATGCATTTGACAACATCCATTGTTAGGGATTTTTTCCAACTTTGTGTGCCACTGCTTGCTCTGTTTTTTTTTTTTTTTTTGTGATTGCAGCATTTTATTATTTTTTCTTGGTATAAGTAAGTTTTGCTATGAAGAAATTGATGTAATGTGTATCAATGTTTCTGCATCTTTATTTTATGGAAGTAATGCAGTGTACTTTGTTGACTGTTTTGTCAACAAAGGAAGTTGCTGGAACTTAAAATCCAACCTTCCATTTGTTGATGTCAGGAAATGTTGACAAATGCATGATTAACTGCATTGTGTGGTGTGTGAGCTGTGCTTGAGTGTAGATAAGTGTTTTTTTTTGTTTTGGTTAAGGTTACAAAAGAGGTTATAGGAGGTGATAGACTGATCAATGTGTGTTTGATTTTGTGTGTGTGTGTGTGTGTGTGTGTGTGTGTGTGTGTGTGTGTGTGTGTGTGTGTGTGTGTGTGTGCATACCATATGATCGTGTTTCTGGAAATTCAAACATCAAAAAAAAACACACACACAAAAATCTACTTTCTTTATGTTTATGCCGGGGAGCAAGCTCCCTTGCACCCCCTGTGTAGGAGGTTGCACCCCCACGCCCCCTGAAAATTATATATACCAACTCTAAGATTGCACTAGTGAAGAAAAGGGTAAATTTCCCAATCTTCACTGTACTGCAGTCTCCATTCAAAAGCTTTGAGCTTTCAAAAACTCAATCATATAGTCTCAACCATATGAATTTTAAGTTTCTGAAAACTCGATCAACTGATAGGGATCACAATATGCTGCCGATAAAAGGAATTAAACGGAAACTATCAGTAGCATATTTCTATGTAATATTTCTGAAGATGACATTGATCATCTAGAAATTAGGTTTTTGATACTCTTAAAGCCTGAACATTATTCCAGAAATGGGAAATATGGGCATACAGAAGTTCATGGAAAAATGTCACACGTTCCTAAAGGACATTTCTACTTTATAGAGTGGGACAATTTAGGAAAGTTATAAGATCTAAAATATGTTATCCTGTAATCAGGTGTTTATAAATTATTCAGAATTATTGATTAGTAAAAAGGCCAGATGCTCTTTTATGTAGAGAATGCCATGATATGATGGACAGATTAAAAGATGGGAAATTTAACAATTCCCTCATATGAGGGACTCATAGAAGATTTAAAACTAAAAAAAAAATTTAATAAGAAAGGAATACTTGTCATCTGATATTTTGATTTGATTGATATGGGAGACATTGATAAAAATTTGCTGTCTATGTCTGTCTGATCGAGATCTTGTTGGAGTCACTAAGTCGAACGGGACATTTCCTGCACTGTGGTGCAGTAGTGATGGACCTTAGGGTTAGGGCTTGGGTTAAGGATAGTGGATAGCTAGTAGGGCTATCCACTATCCTTAACCCAAGCCCTAACCCTAAGGACCGTGACTACTGCACCACAGTACAGAAAATAGGTCCTTAACTACTGCTCAGTGGAGGAAATACAATTTCCTGCACTGTGGTGCGGTAGTCACGGACCTTAGGGTTAGGGCTTGGGTTAAGGATAGTGGATAGCCCTACTAGCTATCCACTATCCATAACCAAAGCCCTAACCCTTCATTCGTTCTAGTGACTTTTGAAAGTGCACTTTCGTTGAAGTGCACTTTTCTCATTAGTGGGACACTACTATCGTATTTCAAAATAGTGTAATTTTGATCTACGGTAGTAGACCCATATATATATATATATATATATATATATATATATATATATATATATATATATATATAAAATTACCTTTTGGAGAGGGTAATATTTATTCTGATTGAGCAAGTTCTAAGTGAGCACTGGGTTTATGAAACTGTCAGGCTATATGTGACTGAGACACCCAGTCATATGTCTTAGCGAACCTGGATAGGTATTTCTGACTACCTCAGCATACATGAGTTTACATTTACTGACAAGATCTGAGAGCTCTGCCTCCATTTTGTTTATGCAAATGCATCTCACTCATATGTAGTTTTTGTTAGGTAATAATAGTGAATTGACAGTGAACATTTATAGCTGCACTGCTTCAGAATGCCTAGAGAAAAGGACGTAACAGTCTGTGGCTCCATAAATGGTGGCTGGTTAGTTAATTGAGACACTGGCTGGAAAGGTTAGATGTAATAATGATAACAGAAGGTTGCTGACTTAGGTTAGATTAGTCGCAGCGGTGGACAGTACACAAGTTAATTGCTGCTGTAGTTAGGCTTGCACTAGGGTGTGAGTGAAGTAAAAACAGTGAATACTTTGAGAAAAGTTAAATTAGCAAAGGGGCGATAGATGACATGGCTAGACAGATCATTCCAGGATTTTGACATATATAAAAAAGTAGAAACTATCAGAAGAACAACCTAGCAATAAAAGTATCAGCTGAATGATAATTAAGTATTAACAATTAGTTCAATTGCAGGAAGAAAAAATTCATACTGAACAAGGAGACGATAAAGGTTAGTTGCTTATTTGGAGCCAGAATTCATTAAATTATGCATGCCCTCAGGTCACTACATCATTGGTACCAATATGATTCTGTTATAGTCCATGTGGGAATTAATGACCTGAGATGCATTTCCCTGGACTATATGAAAAGAGGCATTCTTGATTTCTATAAATATGTGTCTTGCATGGAGCAGCATTCTACAATCACCAAGAATGATATCACAGTACAAACAAAAGACGACTGACTTCAATAATTGGCTTAGTTTCTGGTGTCTTTCCAAGGTAATTCAATATTTGTCATCATAGAAGGACACAGTTAACAAACTATGCTGCTTTGCAATGCCTGCTTCTGAATATTGGCTAAACTTTATCCAGCACCTAAGAGCCTTTTTAGGCATGCCAAATTGACAAACCTACTGCCATAGTGAATAAAACCCAAAGAAACCTAAAGGTGCTCAGTGCTAGGAGCCCAGTCTAGAAACTCCACTTCCTACAAGCTCTCCTCACTCTAGAAAATATCTGCATGTAAATCACCATAGACAAAGTCCAACACTATATCCTAGCTAGCTATAGGTCACCCTATATGTCCCAAGAATCTCGTGGCTCATACCTAGACCTACTGGGGACACTTACAACTAAACCAAATATCCTTTTCATGGGAAACTCAAACTATCCTCAAAGCAATCTCAAAACTGGCCAGCACCTTGGTGAAACCAAAAAACTGTTTAATTGTGGCAACTCCAAATGCTATAGTTAAACTATAGCTATAACAAAGCAGTCAAACCAGTTTCAGCATCCATATGCCTTCCTCAGTGAACATAGCACACAAATGATTCATGGTTTAAATACACATCACATTTCCATGATTAATTAATTAAAGTTGCTCATTAAGACTAGGTCTAAACAATCCCTCAAGTCTAATGATCCAATTCCGTTCCTTGGTGTTTAGAATAGAGTGTCAACCCATTTTGCCCTGCTTATTCCCTTTTATTATATCAATAATAGTAAATTTAAACTGTGCTGTAGTGTGTTGTAAACTATGTTTAAATAATAAGCTTGAAGCTCTTTTGTTACAGATGTCACTGAGATGTTCAGAGACCCTCACCCGCAAAGACCTAGATGTTTGGCCCACATAAAAAGCTGAGCAAGAAAAACTGTCTAAATAAATCAGCCAGTCTGTGCTGCAATTCCCAAAAAATGAGATGTCATAAACCCTGGAGGTATTTGCACTGGTAAAGCTCTTAGATTTACAGACATGTTGACAGGCTGAACAGTGACCACAGGGGAAACAACCCTTAAGTAGATCTCTAAATATGGTAGTTTGTGATGAAGTCATCTCCCGACTGTGTTTATACTGACTAAAATGTGACCCCAAAGTGGGGCCCCTTCAGAAGGAAAACAAACACCTGGGTCCCAGAATTTCTGAAACTCAATCATTTGATTTAAGTATACCCCAATACCGATCCACAATGTTTCGAAGCACATTGGTATTGCTCCCATAAGTAGTGACACGCCTAAGATTAGTGTTGTCACCCAGAACTCTGGATTTATATGTTAATAAACCAGATCTGGATTGTGTGGACACCCAATTACTGGCAGTCAAAATGATATTATGATCAGAACCTCTATGATCAAACCTATTGACAAGATCATTTTGGAATTCCTGATAAGACTTTTCAGAGGAACATATCCATCTAATCTGGAGGAATTGAGATTTAGAAAATGTTATTAATTATATGCCTGGGATGAAATTTGAAGGCATGGAGTAGCGGATTATATTGGAGAAGTTTCTGAATCACCTTGGTACTAAGTGTTTGGTCCCTCTCCCTAGTTACAGTCACATCCAAAAAATTAATTTCCATGGAATGATAATGTACCATAAATTCAATGCCTCACTTGTTTTCGTTTAAATATTGCATGCATTCCTGTAAATAGGTCTCATCTGCTTTCCATACCATCCAGCAATCATCCAGATAGTGTCTCCAAATGTCAATTTCAGAAATGTATAAGTTATGACAAATGTTGTAGAACAATTGTTCCTCTAGGAATCCCATGAACAAATCTGCATATATGGGAGTGAAAGAGGCTCCCATAGCAGTACCTTTGACTTGCCAGTAGCATTTGCCTTGAAAATAAAATACATTCTTACTAATAATGTGTTCAGTCATACAAATCAAAATTGTATTAAAGCCTGGTGGATATATATTAGCCCTTTTCAACCAGTATTCAAGGGCTTCTAAACCAGTCCAGTGAGGAATACTGGTATACGATGCACTAACATCCAAGGTGCACATAAGCCAATGTGGTTCCAACTGTGTGTCTGAAATGATATGCAAAAATTGTGTGGGGTCCTGGACCTGATTAATGGTAATGGTGGTTTGAGATATTTAGTTAAGAATGCTGATATGGGTTCAGTCAAAGAGCTTCTACCTGAAACAATAGGTTTACCCGGAGGCTTTTGTAGATTTTTGTGAATTTTGTGTAGCAAATGCAGATACTGTGCCTGTGGATCAGCTACAGTAAGCCAGAAACATAACATCTTGCTAATAATCCCCTCCTCCAAGGCATTCTTGAGAAAATAATCAATTTCCTTTTTAAATCTGTGAGTGGGATCCAAAGGTGTATGCATGTAGAATCGATCATCTGATAATTGTCTATTAGCCTCAGCTAAATATATGGCCCAGTCCAGAACCACCACAGCCCCACCCTTATTTGCAGGGAGAATAACCAAATCTTTTCTTTCCTTTAGATTTGCAAGGGCTTGTTTTTCCAAGTTGGTAAGATTAGATCTCTGAAGCTGAAAATCAGAGCCAAGAAAATGTGGATCTTTCAGCACACACAGTGTTGGAATGTGGCCACATGTCTATCCATCGGAGGCATAAATGAAGATTTACAAAACATAAAATCAGTAGATCTTTGAGTTTCTGATTGAGACAGAAAATACAATTTTAAACTAATCACACAGCAAAAAGCCATGATGTCATTAGTAAACGTATCCTCATAAACCAGAAAACCAGGTATGAAATTCAAGCCTTATTGAGAAGATTAATTTCACCATCTGACAACTGCACCGATGAAATGTTGTGCACATTATGAAAAGGGCTTACTGGGGTATCAGTACTTCCAAAAGTTTTTCTATGTTTCCTGGATGCTGCATGTTTATGGCCCACCCTGTGTTTGTTCCTCCTAAAGGGTCAAAATCCACAAATTTCTTCACCACAGATGAATCAGAACAGTGAACTGTTTCTATCTCAGTGGCTGAGGGTGACTCGTCTCCAGAAGTACCACTCAAACTAGTTGTGGTCTTCTTGAGAATGGAACATGGTCTTTTCCTCTTAAAAGTGGGTTTAATATTTTCATCTGTTGCAAACTTAACATTTTTGCCTGGTCCAAATAGTTTATCTTAATCATTTACGTCCTTATTGAATTTGTGTACTTTCTTGTCCTTGAGCTGTTTCTCAAGTGAAAACAAATCCTAAACCAATTTTTGAAAATGTGGTGTGTAAAAAGACTCCCCCTCATAAACCTTAACATGTTCACAAATGTGATTGAATTCAATGATATATTTATCAATCATCCGTTCATATTAAGAAAGCAGAACCACCACAAAAGACATGGAGGCCTTTTGCTGAGCTTAAAACCAAGCTTCAGATAAGGAATCATCTATAACATTCACTAGGGGTTGTATACGTATTCCTAGTCCATGTGGGGTAATACCTTGGGTCTTGTAGGCAGTAAATAATTTTAAATGCCACACATTCATTCTTAATGACTTCATACTCTTCGTTAATTGATTAAAAAGGGTATTGCAGTTATATGAGAGATCATTATTATCAGTATTGTTACTAGCAGATTGTGAAGATCCCAGCCCAAAGGCTTGTAAATCATGTTTATCTGCAGACAAACCCTGTAAAAGAGCATGAAGATCCATTATATAATGTTATTGATGAACCAAAAACCCTGATCTGTTGTAAAGGTGGCCCAATAATTTAGTTAGCTGAAAAACACAACTAGTGTGTCATAAAATGCACCAAAAATAATTGAGATAGTATATGCAATAGCAAATACAATGACTAATGGTTGAATTGGCCAACCATATAACCATATCGACCATAGATCTAATAAATGACCAATGACCAATGCGTTAGCTAGAAACCCTAGGCTGTTATAATGGTAGCCCAGTGATTTAATTGGCTAAAAAGCACAACTAATGTATCATGAATGCACCTATAATACCTAGAGTGCTATATACACTAACAACTACAATAACTATTGGTCAAATTGGTCAACAAAACAAGCATATAAACCCTAAGCAATTGAGCCATAGTGACTAGATTATAGTTAGTCATGATACAAGCAACATTAATAAAGAAACTCCCAATCATTAAAAATTGTAGGCTAATGAGTGTCTAAAGCCACGTTGAAACAATTCAAAATAATATCACAATTGTATCCCAAATCGTGCATCCAAACACACTAGTTTAGCATTCCTCACCACCAAAATGTACCATTGAGAAGGCTAAAGCTCAAAGTGTATGAACAAAATTGCCTAAAGAGTGACACTAATCATCAAACAAAGCCCAAACAATTGAATACATGCAAATAGTGATATCTGAGCTGGAAATCTCGTCCCACACAAAATTAAATATGAAATAAACACATTTGCAATATTCCCAAAGAAATGTCCAAATTCGCTAGAAGTCGTAGGTCAGTGAATGCCTAAAAGCACGCTAAACCAGTTCTGAAATGATAACACGATAATGTCCCAAATGTGTCATAACCACACTCAAATAATTATCATTCTTCACTGTCCAGGTATACCGAAAAAAGGGCAAAATCTTGTAATATGTAAACAGGATTGTCCAAACACTAACACTACCCACCAACTGAATTAAATACTGAAAAATATAATGAGCACATAACTTTATGCTTCAAAGTTGTAATAAGTCCTGATGGAGCAGCACAAAAAAGCACTCTGATGAAATGTCCCTGTTCACTGAAAATAGTAGATCAAAATAGTCCACACATCCCAGTAGAACAATTATTAATTTATATCCTGACAATTCCACCGAATGCAGGAAAGCTGATATGATACACAAATGACTGGCGTTCTCCCCCGCTCTTGTTTTTATAAAAACCAGCAAAAAGTCAATGCAAAAAGTCAAAGCAAAAAATATATAGCCTTACTAAAGTTGTTCCGCTGCATTCATCAATGTAAATAAAACAATAATTAGAGTCATTGAACACCCATATGTCCTGAAATTCCCCAAAACGATGAATTCTCATAAATGTCCAAATTGTTCCCGTAGACCACATATACTGAGGTAATCCAGATGGCTGACGACGCTCTCTGCTGGATAGGGTGAACCACCCAAAAAAAGAACTTATAAGGACCCCACTATCTCACTAATATCAGATATCACATAGATTTTCAACTAAACACCATATAACAAGATCTAGATCATAATGATGAAGTGAATCCAAAAACACAAAAAGCCAAGTTATAGATTTTAGAAAGCTGACTACGCCTCCCGCCTATAAGGGGAATTCACGACTATCAACAAATCTTGCACTCAAATGAAAAAAATGAAAATGTGAAAAAAATCCCAAAGGAGCCAGCCAAATGCCACTAAAATAGAGGTTCACAGTCTGACAGCACACAGCTGACATCAGGATGCCACACACACAAGAAAGAATAAGACAAGCAGTAAAAGGCCTACCAAAGCAATCTTCAAAGCTGGCCAGTGGTTGGGAAACTAACTAAAAACTACTTAACTGCTGCTCTAACCTAAAATAAAGCTATTAAACTATAGCTAAACAGTCAAACCAAAAACCAGTTCATATGCCTTCCTCAGTGAAGATAGCACACAAATGTTTCATGGTTTAAGTAAACATCAGATTTCCATGATTAATTAATTAAAGTTGTTCATTAAGACCAGGTCTAAACAATCCTAGTCTCCTGCTCTGGGCCTTCTGCTGCTGGCTCTTTCCACCTGGCTCTTCCTCCCTGCTGTAGCTTATAATGCTAGTAGCTCTATGTATAACACACACACACACACACACACACACACACACACACACACACACACACACACACACAGCACACACACACACACGCTCGAAATATATGGCTATAAAAATGGAACTTTAATAACTAACATGATTTCTGTATAACATGATTTCACACACCATGCATTCCACACACACACCTCTGGCAGCAGCAGCATCTCCGAGCAGCATCTCCTGAAACTCTTTCCATCTCTCTCAATCTGGATCACCAAGAAAAATAAAAGAACAAACAAAGGAGAAAAAAAGGGAACAAAAAAAACATTTTATAATAAAAGAATTATAAACTTAGAATAACGTGATCTGTTAATATGCATTTACACATGCACACACACACACACACGGACACATACACACACACACACACACACACACACACACACACAACACACACACACTACACACTGTGAAATGTCCTGACTTTGCCTCATATTTTTGGTCTGTTTTGATTGGTCTTTCTGTTTTTGTGGTTTATTTTTTGGTCTGTTCTCAAACAGACATTTGAGAGACTTTATTCTTAAGAGAGGTTGAAGTCTCAGAAAATAAATGATATTATGGACTTCATAATATTTAGAAGTATTTTCAATATTGCTTAAATTTAAATATTTTTGTGTCCACTTTTTATACTATTTATGGCTTTATTTCTATTTCAGGCCTAATAGGTTTTCTCATATGACTCTCACACACACACACACACACACACACACACACACACACACACACACACACACACACACACACACACACACACACACACACCACACACACACACACAGAAAACAACAATAAATAAAAACAAACAAAAAATTTATAACTAGAACCATAATAATCTTTATATTTTAAATAATTTATATTTTAACTAATTTTTTATTTTGTGGCTAACTAACTTACTTTTTTGTTAGGGCCAATGAATTTGCTTTTTGCTGTGCTGGTGATCTTTTTTTTGTTAGTTTGATGTGCACTCTGCCACAGTCTTACTGCTCACCCACTTAGATCACCAACCCACCTAACCAATGATCCACTGCAAAGCTAAATCAGGCTGTCGAAATGCCAAAAACATCCTGAAGATATCAAAAATGATAGTATTTGCACTGGTAAAACTCTTAGATTTACAGACATGTTGACAGTCTGAACAATGACCACAGGGGAAACAACCCTTCAGTAGATCTCTAAATAGGGTAGTTTGTGATGAAGTCATCCCCCTACTGTGTTTATAGTGACTAAAATGTGACCTCAAAATGGGGCCCCTTCGGAAGGAAAACAAACACCTGGGTCCTAGAATTTCTGAAACTTGATCATCTGATTTAAGGATACCCCAATACCAATCCACAATGTTTTGAAGAACATTGGTATTGCACCCATAAGTAGTGACAAGCCTAAGATTAGTGTTGTCATCCAGAACTCTTGATTTATATGTTAATAAATCAGATCTGGTTTGTGTGGACACCCAATTACTGGCAGTCAAAACGATATTATGATCCTAACTTCTATGATCAAACCTATTGATAAGATAATTTTGGAATTCCTGATAAGATTTTTCAGAGGAACATATCTGTCTAATCTGGAGGAATTTAAATTTGGGAATGTTATTAATTATATGTCTGGGATGAAAGCTGGAGGCATGAAGTAGTGTATTATATTAGGGATGTTTCTGAAACACCTTGGTACTAAGTGTTTGGTCCCTCTCCCTAGTTACAGTCGCAGCCAAAAAATTAATTTTTATGGAATGATAATGTACCGTGAATTCAATGCCCCACTTGTTTTCATTCAAATTTTGCATGACTTCCTGTAAATAGGTCTCATCTGCTCTCCATACCATCCAGCAATCATTCAGATAATGTCTCCAAATGTCAATTTCAGAAATGTATAAGCTATAACAAACGTTGTAAATCAATTGTTCCTCTAGGAATCCCATGAACAAATCTGCATATATGGAAGCAAAAGATGCTCCCATAACAGTACCTTTGACTTGCCAGTAGCATTTGCCATGAAAATAAAATACTTTCTTACTAAGAGCGTGTTTCGTAAATCTTCATTTATGCCTCCGATGGATAGACATGTGGCCACATTCCAACAGTGTGTTCTGAAGGATCTGCATTTTTTTGGCTCTGATTTGCAGCTTCTGAGGTCTAACCTTACCAACTTGGAAAAACAAGCCCTTGCAAATCTAAAAGAGAGAAAATATTTGGTTATTCTCCCTGCAGATAAGGGTGGGGCTGTGGTGGTTCTGCACTGGGCCATGTATTTAGCTGAGGCTAATAGACAATTATCAGATGTTCGATTCTACATGTTTATGCCTTTGGATCCCACTGATAGATTTAAGAAGGAAATTGATGATTTTCCTAAGAATGCCTTGGAGGAGGGGATTATTAGCAAGATGGTATGTTTCCATCTTATTGTAGCTGATCCGCAGTCACAGTGTCTGAATTTGCTTCCCAAAATTCACAAAAATCTACAAAAGCCTCCAGGTAGTCCTATTGTTTTGGGTAAAGGCTCTTTGACTGAACCCCTATCAGCATTCTTAACTAAATATCTCAAACATCTGTTACCACTAATCAGGTCCAGGATCCCGGACACCACACAATTTTTGCATATCATTTCAGACACACAGTTGGAACCACATTGGCTTATGTGCACCTTGGATGTTAGTGCATTGTATACCAGTATTCCTCATTGGGCTGGTTTAGAAGCCTTTGAATACTGGTTGAAAGGGCTAATATATATCCACCAGGCTTTAATACACTTTTGATTTGTATGACTGAACACATTCTTAGTAAAAATGTATTTTATTTTCATGGCAAATGCTACTGACAAAGTCAAAGGTACTGCTATGGGAGCATCTTTCACACCCATATATGCAGATTTGTTCATGGGATTCCTAGAGGAACAATTGATTTACATTTGTCATAACTTATACATTTCTGAAATTGACATTTGGAGATGCTATCTGGATGATTGCTGGATGGTATGGAGAGCAGATGAGACCTATTTACAGGAATTCATGCAATATTTGAATGAGAGCAAGTGGAGCATTGAATTCATGGTACATTATCATTTCATGGAAATTAATTTTTTGGATGTGACTGCAATTAGGGAGAGGGACCAAACACTTAGTACCAAGGTGTTTTGGAAACATCCCCAATATAATACGCTACTCCATGCTTTCATCCCAGACATATAATTAATAACATTCCCAAATCTCAATTCCTCCCAATTAGATGGATATGTTACTCTGAAAAATCTTATCAGGAATTCCAAAATGACCTTGTCAATAGGTTTGATCATAGAGGTTATGAGCATAATATCGTTTTGACTGCCACTAATTGGGTGTCCACACAAACCAAATCTGATTTATTAACATATAAATCAAGAGTTTCCGGATGACAACACTAATCTTATGCTTGTCACTACTTATGGAAGCAATACAGATGTTCTTCGAAACATTGTGTATTGGTATTGGGGTATCCTTAAAGCAGATGATTGAATCTAAGAAATTCTGGGACCCAGGTGTTTGTTTTCCTTCCTAAGGGGCCTCACTTTGGGGTCACATTTTAGTCACTATAAACACAGTAGGGAGATGACTTCATCACAAACTACACTGTTTAGAGATCTACTTAACGGTTGTTTCCCCTGTGGTCATTGTTCCGCCTGTCAACATGTTTGTAAATCTAAGAGCTTTACCAGTGCAAATACTTCCAGGGTTTACGACATCTCATTTTTTGGGAGTTGTAGCACCGACTGGCTGATTTATTTAGCCAGTTGTTCTTGCTCAGCTTTTTATGTGGGCCAAACATCTAAATATTTGCAGGTGAGGGTCTCTGAACATCTCAGTGACATCCGTAACAAAAGAGCTTCTAGATCATTATTTAAACATAGTTTACAACACACTACAGCACAGTTTAAATTTACTATTATTTATATATTAAAAAGGGAATAAACTGGGCAAAATGGGTTGGCACTCTATTTTAAACACTAAGGAATGTAATTGGATCATTAGACTAGGGGGATTGTTTAGACCTGGTCTTAATGAGCAACTTTAATTAATTAATCATGGAAATGTGATGTGCATTTAAACCATGAAACATTTGTGTGCTATGTTCACTGTGGAAGGCATATAGATGCCAAAACCAGTTTGGCTCCTTTGTTATAGCTAGGTTTAACTATAGCTTTTAGATTTGCCACGATTAAACAGTTTTTTCGTTTCACCAAGGTGCTGGCCAGTTTTGACATTGCTTTGAGTGTTGTGGTCCTTTGCACCAGCCGTACTTGCGGTTCTTGTGTGTGTATTTGAAACTCAAACTACCTGTCCATGGACTGGGAAACATACACTACCTCAGACTCACAGGCACAATGATTCCTGGGCTTTATTAACTCAAATGCCCTAGACCAGATACTGTGCACACCCACCAGAGGTTCAAACATACTGGTCTTGGTAATCACTGATATGGGAGTGTGCTGCATTCCCCCATGTCACATTCTCACCACTGATGTCAGATCACATATCTGCCTCCTTTGAAATAAAAATGAACTTGGTAACCCCAGTAAACCCTGCAACAGTCAGAAATTATTCCAAACCAACTACATCCTATTAAGTGATAGTTGTATTGCCCTTCTAACATTGAGTTAATGCCAGCAAGCTGTGCAGAACTTTTCACAGAGACCCTGCACAACCATTTAAATAGCCATATAGAGGTTGCTGTACCTAATAGAAATAAGCCCAAAACAAACTCTAAAAACAAACCACACTAGTGGAACCCTAACCTTAATAGGGTATATAACAAAAGGAAAAAAGTCATGCCTAAAACTAAACAAGAGACTAAAAAGACTATTTAAGTCCAACAAGTCTAATTATGCCTCGAAGGTTAAAGACAGCCACAAGGCCTTCTACAGCTACATATATAACCTCAAAAACAGCCACAGCATTGTGCTGAATTTTTGGTCAATGGTGCCACCTTCCCTGAGCAAAGTGACTTAGCAAATCTGCTGACTGACAAATTCAGCTCAGTCTTTCACCTTTCACTCCTTCCCTGCCTTTCCCCCATGAAATACCTACTAGTATAATCTCCCCAACTATTAGTTGGGAGCAGGCCCTGGTGATGCTCACTAAAGTCAAAAATACAACCTCAGTGGGCCACTACAATATCCCAGGATGCCTTCTTAATAGTTTGAAACATGACTTATCAGGACCACTTGAGTCACTTTTCAACTATACCCTCAAAACAGGCTTTGTACCATGAGAATGTAGGACTGAAATGATTATCTCACTTCACAAGGGTGGACCATCAACCGACCATAGAAACTACAGACTTGTTAGTCTGACTAGTCTAGTATGCAAATCAATGGAAAGAATTATCATGGAAATGATTAACAAAGAAATAGGCAATCTTCAGACACTGGACCTAACCCAGTCTAGTATTGTTAAGTGAAGGCCATGCCTTCTAAACCTGGTGGACCCGGATGGTAAAGGGATTTGTAATATTCTCTGGATTAAGCATTGGGTCAGTGTTAACAGCTCAGTACTAAACAGCACACTGAGTACATTGGCTGTTATTTAATGTCTATAATGCTTCCCCAACAAAAGTCATCCAAGCAAAACAGTCACTCAAGTCCTTCAATGGAACCCAAAGTGAAGTAAGTGCCATGTGAGAGCCTCTGTTCTAAGCAGAGGTTGTTATACTGTATAGCTGATCACAGGAAGCAACTGAAATTGTTGTAGTGTAGTTAAACAGCTAGGACCCAGATGGACAATGGGTCTTTGGTCTTCTTATTTTATTCTATGTTGTCTCCCATTTTTTCTCTGAATTGCATGTTAGAAACCTGTCAACTGCTCGGCAATGAAAATAATAATTTGAAACACAGTATATAGAGATCAATGGGAGCCACATACAGGATATACCTGTTGGAGAATTGTGCTCTCAATGATTTTGGTGTTCCTGATTTGCACAGTAGTAGAATAGGGGTAGCAGGCATAGAACTAGTAAAACAGTTTGTGAGACAAGCTAATAATCTGCAGGTCAATTTATGGCAGAGTGCAGCTTAAAAACAGAGCAGAAAAGATGAAAAAGGAGAATGAAGCACTATACCAACGGGTGGAGGAAAGAGCTGCCTGCAAAGAAAAATGTTAGGATAGAAGAACTGAGCATACAAGGCTGCACATAGGATGGTCAAATCAGTGCAGAGTAACTTTAGAGGACCAGCATCCAGTAGACCAGATAGATAATATGGTTAATGATGATATAGCTTGATGTTTTAGATAAATATTTTGATTCCCTTTTGGATTCTTTGGGGTAGGTAGGCTGAGGAAAAGCTTCAGACTGAAGTGCTGGCAGCTTTACTACCCCAAAGGGGGAAGAGGACTCTAATGGGGTACAGAAGGAAGAGGGCCAACATGGTGTCACTATAAGATAGACCTCACATGACTCCCATGTAAAATTGTTACATGGTGGAATGAGGATCCCAAAGTACCTTTAGGATCTGGGGAATGAGTGGTATGCAGCTGGCACTCTGGGGGATGCAGGCAGCAGGGGAAAACAGCATCTAATATTACACAGGCTATAAAATAAAACATCGGAGTAGGGGGCCGTTAATATTTTTAATTTGTTGGACTAAGATGAGGTTCTTGGGAGTACTGAATATGACCAGCCTGTGGAGAAAAAAACTCACTGTAGCTTTGATGACTTTAGGCAAAGATAGACCAAAAAATGTACCTGAGCAAGGATATGAGATAACTGGGTCTCCTGGTATCTGTACCTGATGATGGTCATGCCATAGAAAATGACCCAATTGGCATGGCCTATGTTGGTCTATTATTTCATTATTTCTGATATTCATACGAGGATATCTCTTCAGGTGTGTTTATTATGTGACCAAAAATTCAGGAAGATGATGGCAACTGAGAAAAGTCTTAGATGGGACTCGCAGTATCCAGGTACATAGTTGGCAATCATGACTGGAAAGGAATTTGCATGCATAGTGGGTGGAAAAACACAAGATATACAATCAAGCCAAATGCTACTGGGCTTTTAATTCTTCAAGCTATAACTTACTCAGTGGAAACTTATCCACACATGTTTTTTATATGGAGGTCTGCATCTAGTATTCAAGTGTTTTAGGAGGACCACAGCTGGAGGTTGGGTTTAGTGGAAGCAAGGAGTGACTCAGAACGGTCTCAAGTGGATTTGTTTTTGTCATCATAAGGCTCAGGGGATGTGGGTTCTTTCATGTTAACAAAGGGGGCTAATATCACAGGACTAGTTGTATTCAATCTAGAGAGAATAACCTTCAGTTAAATGAGATGTTTTGCTGATATATTTGAGGAGGTATCCAAACAGAAATATGGAAGAGGCATTACTAGTGAGGTTTAGGTGAAGGTTACCCTTACATGCCAATCATTCAGTCATGGGTAATCCATGAAAAGGCCTGAAGTTTTGTGGCAGTGATGGGCAAGGAACTAGTGGCTAGAAGGTTGACAGGACCATTTGAGATACTTGCTCTGTCTGAATTTAAATACATCTCCCTTTGAGTTGGTGTCAAAATAGTACCAGGAAAGTTTCAGCTGACAAACCACTTCTGTTATCTAAAAAAACAGGTCAACCATTGGAAGCATAGACAGGGAGGATGCCAAGGTATAATAGGTTTCCCTTGGAGATGTGATTAAATAAATCAGGACAACATACAACCCATCGCTTATAAAGCAGGGCTTAGAATGAACCTTTCATTTATTGCCAGTATGATAGCAGGACTTTCATTTATTAGGCATGTGGTTTGGGGGAAATACTGTTTTGATAAGGTCATGGCAGGGAACAATGCTGTGGCTTGTGCCATGTTTGAGAAATCTAGAGCAGTTTTACAGGGTCTATATTACATCCGCGAAAACCCCTTTCAGCGAACAGCTCTTTGCTGAACAATAACCAGCAAAATCTAACTCCCATGAACAGCCATTTCAGCAAATTTTTTCCTAGGGGAAAAAATGCTTGGCCATCATCAGGAATTTGCCCTTTTCCCCACTGTAGTGCAATCTTGGAGTTGGTATGTTTAGTTAGGGGGGGTGTGATGGGCCCCCCACATTAGGGGGGGGGTGAGGGGTGAAGCCCTCCCACTTTGAAGGGTTTTAAATGTTGTCTGGTTTTAGGTTGGCAAAGCGGGTTTTTTTTCCCGCTGTTCGATGGAGTTAGATTTTGCTGGTTATCATTCGGTGAACAGTCATTTGCTTAAAGGAGTTTTCGCTGATGTAATATAGACCTGTTTTACATGGGACATAGGAAAGTGAAGATGGGAAAGAGGAGTAAAGCATTAGTTAGGTGATTTCTTGATAGCAATGGAAATCAAATAAAAGATGCAAGAAACTGCTGCCTCATTGCAGCACTTGTAGCCTGATCTGGGAATACCATTAAAAGCTCCTAAACTGTTAGGACCTGCCAGAGAGTTAGCTTTTTTGATGCTGGGGGTAGGCATTTTTGCTCAGTTTTTCAGGTAACCAGAAGGCAAACTGTATTGAATGACAAGAATGATTTGTATTTTGCCAAGGAAAAGAGTGGGATTGGGAATGTAAAGTCACAGCTGGGGCTGTAATACTTTTCATGCAAAGCAATAGGTCCAAGCAGGACTTTCATCAAATGATTGGTAGGACTTCTACTAGAAGGGAAAAAAAAGCAAAAGCATTATAGTGTTCATCTCCTTAGGTAGATTAGGAGGATGTTACCAGTTGGAAAGAATTCTTGAGCACTTTACTGTCACTTCTTTACCTCTTTTTTTGACAGGACAGCTGGGTAGGTAGCAACAACTTATGATACATATCTCAAATAAAATCATTTCATAATCAGACTGAGAGCAATTGGTATTTTGAAGATTTGTATTACACTGATTGCTATTTAACATAACCCTTTTCTGATAGTTTTTTTTTTTTTACTCTTGGTGAACTGAACTCCATCTCTAATAGCATTTCTTATTTGCTTTTGCCTTGATTTTTAAAGGCTAATGCCCATAGCAGAGTTGCAAAAGATCACTGTCCTGGAGAAGATTTGTGAGATTGGGCTGTGGAAGCAGGCCAGTTAACAGGAGAGTCTTTGGCACTTAGTACCTGAAAAGCCTACAATGAGGCATGCAAGGCATTTGGGGTGCTCTTACATTCTTTGCATCATCAGATTAAATGGTATTCATTAGGGCTACTGGTAAGATAATTAGTGTACAGGTGGCAAAAATGGCATGCAGTCAGAACCATTGAGGTACATTTCTTAGCTTTGCACCTCATCTGCCGAGCAAAGGAGCTGATAGATTATAGTAAATATTGTGAGGTGACTAGGATGCTGACAATTTGGCATAGACTTCAGGCCAGGTAAAAGGATAAAAGATGTCCCCTAGACACTGATATTTTACCCATACTAAAGTGAATTGCAATGTATGTAGAGATGGCTGCTCTAGCAGGATTTCTGTACAGGGTATTTTGGATTAGTGAGCTCATAGATAATAAATCTTTAAGGAACACTGACCTCTTAACCTGTAGAGACATCATAGTGATGGAGCATTGGATGGTGTTGTGTCTGAGTGGATTGAAGACAGACCCTTTTAGGAATGCTCAGCACATCACAGTTTGTTAAAGTGCAAGGTCAAACTGATATGCCCTGCCAGCTGAGCAGATGTTTTGAAGAGTTGTGAGTTAAGGTTACGAAGCTAAGATTTATATTTCTCTCAGGACATATCTTGTAGGTACAACAGTTTGAATTTAAGAGGTTTATCAGTTATATAAGCATTAATCCAGCTCATTTTTCAACATGTTCTTTTCTGAATTGAAGAGGCATACCAGGGCGCATTAAAACTGATGTAATTAAGAATGTGGATGGATAGCACATTTGATGCCAATCTGTGGTATGTTAGATTAAAACAAAATTGTTATTCTGCTTTAACCTATTGACATGAATATGCACCTAGGTAAGATGTTTGTAAAGAGTAGAGTAGTGAGTAAATGGTTAAAATGTTACCCAGTGGTGTCGCTTATTCATAGCAGAAATTGCATATGAAAGAGTTGATGAAACATCTAGATGATGAAACATCAAACCCTTATTATTCTGATGTAACATAGTATGTTCAGAAGCAATCCAAATTGGCCTATGTGACACCAAAATTTTACCCTTATTTTTAGTCAATTTGCTTAAACTCAGCAAGTCTAATATAGCAGATCTTTCATTTATATTAAATATGACCTTGGTTGTACTAGTTCATTAAAAATATTTCTCTTTGCTCAGATTTTCATTTCTTTTTTGCTCTTACAGTTTTCCTAAGTGTTCTTATAGGAATTATATCTTCAATTTCCATTAAATAGCATGCTCCTCTATTAAAAAACAAACAAAAAAAATGTTTTACTTCTTGCTATTTCCTGAAATGTCTCATCATGTCACTTTCGTCTGCCTTAAGGAGAACATTCTTCAATGGTAAAATGGAGGAAATACATCTTATTAAAAGACAAGCACATGAAAAACTAAAATCCAGTGCAATATTATGGTAAACCAATAAAGCCGTGTAAAAAGTACCTTCATCATTTTTAACACTAGACAATAGCATTTTTAGAATTCCAACAAATTTCTCCACTAGATTAAGTTTCAATACTTTGCAAAGGTTTTTAAACTGAAATGGGAAGCTTCCTCTAGAAACAGAAACATTTTTTTTGTTTTTTGCTATTATTGACTACAGCTGGTTTATCTTTGAATATTGGAAGCAATAACCAATCACTTTTATTCAGTCTTGGTAATTACAGGTCAGCTGTTTCCTTCTGTTGAGGTCATCGGGGTACAGAATGTGACCTTACTAGCTCATTATAATGGAATGACTAGCCCTGATAAAATGGCGGGTACGCAGCATTTTTTATGCAATGTCTTGCTTTAGTCTTGTCCATCTTATGAATGCTTCTCCTACTACATCATTCAATTATCATGTATCCATGGATTTTTTTTTCAGTGTCTCTTCCTCGATTCCATTTCTTTACCTTTTCACTGCCCTAATTTTATTGCTTTGGTTGACACTTATCTCTGCCCAGCAGTTCCTGTACTCTTGACCACCTGAAATGCAGTTCTGCTTTACATTAGCTCAGTCAGCTTAATGGTATCTATCAGTTGTTTTAGTGTGTGATTCTTTTGCAGCTCCCGGTATACTAGCTGGACTATTGTAATCAAGTCTCTGTAACTTGGAGCTCTTCAGCTATTTTATCCTTAAGTAATACTTTGATCCTTAGTTCATGATACTGCTGTCCCGTTGATGTCCCGCTGATGCCTTGATGAGCTTCACTGGATCATAAAACTTCAGGGCAGATTTTTTTTTGACAAATGTTTTCTTCAGATGTTTGCAGTTTATCTCTTGCATCTAATTCCATTTCCATTAATTTTTCTTTCTATAAACCTCTGCAATGGGAGTTTTCTTCCTGAGATTCTTTTACTGATGTAGTTATTCATTCAAACAAACAAACAAAAAAACAAACAAAAAAAAAAAACACTGAGCATCCTTCCTGCCTTGCAGTCATTTTACACATTCAAAGTCTTACATATTCATTAGATCATACCTAAAGCATGCACTGCTGATTTTTGTCACCCCAAATGTCAATGACACTTCCAAGGCAGCGGGTGAAGAACAATAAAACAAAATAACCAAATGAAAGTCACCAATAACCAATGCCAATATTCATATGAATCTGTAAGAGATTACTGCCACTAAGTCCATACAAAAAATTATTTTTAGTTAAGTGCAGACCTTCTTCAGAACAAATAAAGAAAAAATAAATCCAGCTTAAATAAAACTGATGGTAGACACGTGACCACTTACAGCTAATTAGTATGAAACCAAGATTTAAAAAGACAGTACAAATTAATTCAGACAATATCCAAATAACTCTTGCAATTTAAATACTCATGATAAATAGATATAATAGTCTTAGATAAAAAAACTTAAAAAATATTTTATAATATATATTAAATCCAAAAATAATTTTGAGATATATTCTAAAATTAAAAGACATTTTCAATTAAAATCAAAGCTTAGCTGCCCTTAATGTCAACATGCTATCAACAGCAATATTATCATTTACTCAGAGCAAAACTGCTGCATCAGGTCTTAATTGCCATAAAACTTTCTTACATTCTGTAATAGTTTCCCAAGGTTCACCCTTGGGCTTTGGTGGTACTTTTTTCTAATATGGCAAATAAAAATAAAGTTTGACCCAGATGTTTTTGACTTTGTCTAAACGGGTTCCCTATGTTAGACCAACAGCTCAGAAGATCGACACTCAAAAAAATGACGCCAAAAGAACGATGAAGCAGATGACAGACTCATAATCCTGACAGCGAAAACACCAACAGGGGTAACTTGTGAACGTGACCCGATAAGTTTGCGATAGTAAGCGACTTAGGGTTAGGGTGCGGGTAGGGTACGTGTGTGATAGTGAGGGACGTAGGCTTAGAATGCATTTAAGGTAAGTGTGTGATAGTAAGGGACTTAGGTTTAGGGTGTGGGTAAGGTAAGTGTGCGATAGTGACGGACTTAGGTTTAGGGTGTGGGTAAGGTAAGTGTGTGGTAGTGTCAGACCTTAGGGTTAGAGTTTGGGTTAAGGTTAGTGCATAGATAGTTTTGTGTAAGGTGTAGTGTAGGTTTTTAGGTTGTTGGTGTGCTTGTGTTGTGTGTAACAGTGAACTTTTTGTTTTGTTAAATGTCGGGATTGTAGTTTGTCGGGCATATGAACTTTTGTGTTTTTGAGGTTTCATTCTTCTGGCATTGGTGTTTTGAGTGTTGATCTTCTGAGCTGTCGGTCTAATGTAGGGAACCCATCTAAACAGTGTGTTATTTTCCAAACATTTCTCAATGGGATAAAAATGTTCATAAATGTGTTTAGAAAGAGTCCTTTCCATTTAGCCCACATAAAACAAATCCCATGCAAAACATAGGGCTACATAAATAACACCTCTAGTGGTACAATCACAAAACTGAGGTAACAAAATCTTCCATCCCTTTTATATATATATATATATATATATATATATATATATATATATATATATATATATATATATATATATGTCTCCTCAAAAATATATCAGCAACACTTACAGTGCCCATATTTCTTCTTTCCCCCCAAAAGGTCAGAGAAAAACATCTCAATCCTATTCCTATTCAATTCAGATGTATTTTTCATATTATGCCTTCTTTTGCAAAAAAAAAAAAAAAAAAAAAAAAACAAGGGTAGTCCCCTATGATATCTAAAACATCTTCCTGAAATTTAAAAAATACATCTATTCTTTTTACTAATATTTTTCACATATCCAATATTAGGTTGAAATTTCAGAACTAAAGCTTTATTAATATCCTTATTCCCACCATCCAATGGAGTATTGTTAATGTTTATGAATTTTTTTTTGAGAAACTATTTGTAATAACAGACATACTCCCCAGTAAGGTAGGAAATCTGACATGCCTTTCCAAGGTGACTTCTCTTCTTATAGTGGAAACAAGTTCATCAGGATATCCTCTATGTTTAAACATATCAGGCAATTTATCACTTTCCTTTTCAAATATAGAATCATCAGATGCCATCCTAGCCAAGCAAATATTAACTAAACTCTTTTTCCTGTGCTAAAGGATGGTAACTCTCAAAATGGAGGCACGAGTTAGAAAAAGTGGGTTTCCTATATATGTAAGATACACGCACCCTTATTCCATTCCTCAGAATTTCCACATTCAGAAAATGAATCATCTCTTTAGAGTATTGATAACTACATTTCAGTAACATTATTAATCTAAATCAAACGTTACTGGGAGGTATCCAGGTTATCATTCCATAGGATAAATATATCATCTAAGAATCCTAGGTAGAGTCTACAACTGGAGGCAAGTTTAGATTGAAAAATAAATTTTCATTCCCAACTTAATATTACCAAATTAGCATAACCTGGGCACAAACTGCTCCATAGCTACACCCTTTAACTGCTTAAAGAACTCCCCTTCAAAAATATATTTTTATGAATGAGTAAATCCATAAAATCAACAATAATCTGTACATATTGGTTAGACAGGAACTCAAAGGATGTAGTTGCCTCCCTAAAAAGGTCAATACCTTCAACATGGGAAATGGAGGTATATAAATCAATCACAACAATAGTGAAAAAAATGAATTTGTTACCCAAATATTCATCATGAAAATGTCCCAAAAATCACAGGAATCCTTGACTTAATTCGGGCACTTATGCAGATAGCATTTAAACTTTTTATCAATAAATAAAAGAGGCTATAGAATGGGTTTTAAACCATTGGATTGCTACTACTGGTCTCATAGGTGAGTCGCACCAATCCTTATGTACTTTGGGTATTCTGAAAATAGATAGAATAAGGCATTTATCACAGGAGACATAATGAAAATCCCAAGAGCTTAACACCCCCTTGCAATATTAAATCATTCAGAAACATATCTCTGTAGGCTAAAGCAATTTCTTCCTTAGAAACAGGGGAGTAATTTTGAATATTATGAAGTGAATCAAGCATCCTGCTCTCATAATCAATGGAGTTCATCCAAACAATCCCACCCCTTCATTACTAATTCAAAACACAATTGTTATTCTTGCAATGTAAGATTACTAGTCATAAACTTCCTCCTATTGGAATTATATTTATAGATATCCTTTTCATATTTATGTTCAAATAGTTGTATCAGTGGATGTAATGGCTGGTTACAAGGAACTCCCGATGAAATAGCGTGGACCATTCATATACAGTGCTGGATGCTCAAATAGTGTGTAAGTTCTGGAAGCATCCCCAAAAGTCAACTCACACATATTATGTCTCTGTCTTTATCCATCTTCATATTTATTTATTTTATGTGCAGCTTCCAATACATTTTTGATTCTAATGCCATGCTAGTCTTTTATTGCTCCTCAAACATTCATCCATTGATGTTTTTAGCTCAATCATAAATCATACAGGTGACTTTATGGACAGATCCTAATCATAGATAGAAATCTCAATAAACAGTGCCTAATGTATGAGGGTTTAAAAGTACATGTTTTTCTACTGAATAGATGATTATGATTTGGTCTCTGTAAGCATCCTACTTGTTTGAGACATGGATGCTAAGAAATTCACCTCAAAATCAGAGTGAAGTGAAGGATGAGAGGCAAATTTTTCTTTATAATACACTTCCTAATCACAGACAGAAATCTCAGGAAACAGTGCCTAATATACAAGGGTTTAAAAGTACATGGTTTTCTACTGACTTAATCCATGTTCAGGTGCCATAGCCTTGAGTACACTGACTTACCAAGGTAGTTGAATTAATACATTCTGATTCTACTTATGCATGTACAGAGTTTAAAGCATTCTTTTTTGATTGTTGTGTCTAGGTCCTGGAGAATCAGAAAAATAGTTTTCCATTTTTCTTGTTCATAATAGACATTGCTGTTCATTAATATTTTCTTTTCATTTACTGTTATTTTTCATCCTGTCAAATTATGCCTTCATTTGCTCTTTAAGAGACAATAGGACTTTCCTGCACAGATAGATAAAATATAATACAGTTTTATCAGTCCTGGTAGCATGGTACCTGTTAAACAAAAGTTCTTAAAACAAGTCACTGAATTCTTTCATCATATTGTTACATTCCGAATCAAGCAAAATTTTAGTGACTAAGACTGTGCTCATTTATATTTTATTTATTCTTTGTCCAACTAGGCTAGAGGCCTCTTTTTAGCCTCTTTTTGGGAGTCCGAGGGTGGTAATTGTCCTACTAGAGGAAATTTGGCCAGAACATCAGAGAATTTCCCCTATTCATGTGAATGATCATACGGGGACACAATTCAGTCTAGCACTTCCTTCTTCCATTCTGAGTGCGAAGGTGACTCAGAGGAAAAAGGAAGCATGGAGGAGAACAAGAGCACTGTGGTTACCATGGGAAAAAAAAGAGCTGTTCTTTGAACAGCTATGGAACTTAACATAGTGGAGAAGGAGTTGGAGTGTTTGAGGAAGGAAGAGAATAGAATTGGAGATACAAACGATGTGAAAGAAGAAAAAAAAAAAAAAACAAGCAGAAGAAGTGGAAATGCTTGATTCCAAAGATATTTTTCAACAGATTCTTTTCACAACAGGTAAGTCAGTAATGGAATGTGTTGTTACAACTCTCTAACTGGGAGGGTTGTGAGATGTCTACTTAAAAAGAATTAATAGACCAAAGTGAATTGGAGAGTGAAAAAGCAGCACCGTGGGTAGATATAATGGACAGGATACAGGAGAATGAAAAGTCAGAAGTGAAGAAAGACAGTGAGAGAGGGTGAAAGAAAAGAAACAAAAAAATAAAGAAATTAAAAGAAAATTCTGAGTAAGAATAAGCAACAAGGTGGAAAAGGAATTAGACAGGTATGAGGTATGGGACAGCATCATAGCAGCACTGGGGATAGAACCTAGAGAGGTAAGAGCCTTCATTTGCATTAATAGAGAGACATTTTGTGATATTTTCTTTGAGGAGGCACAATACTTAGAAAAAAATTTAGAACAATACAACAAAAGAAAATACATTAACCCTTGGAACTTGTATGTAATACAGGTGTTTAATAGAGAAGCCAACAAAAAAAAAGTGTTTGCACAATTTAGGACTCAAATTGAAAGAGATGATCTAAAAGATTATTTAAAATTTACATGTAGAGAGGCCATGCATGTTACAAAAGTATATGATAACAGAAGCCTATGGACTTGAGGATGGAAATGTGAAGTAATACTGGAATTGCAAAATGGAAAAAAATGTGCATTTATATAGCATAATCAGTATTGAAGGGAACAAAGGAATGGTGAGATATTGGGGACAACCTAAGACATGTTTTTTTATGTGGTAAAGGCGATCACTTAATTAACAACTGTGATAAAAGAAAATGTCTTATATGCAGAACAATTGATGAAGTAAATAAATGTGAACAAAAGTGTATAAAATCTAAAAAGTTAGGCCATTCTTGGATGGATTGTATAGAGTTAGAGAAACATACACAAGAAATAACATTGGTGCAGGAACAGGATAAGGAGAAGATTATAGTAGATACTATCAAAAAAACATAAAACGAAAAAAAAAAAGAATGAAATTGATGTAACAATGGATGTGAGAGATAGTATGAATGAAATAAAAGAAAAAGGAAGGAGATGAGGAAGAGGAAATAAGTAATTCAAGTGATGGAGGAGAAAGCAAATGGGTAAAAAAAAAGTAAGAGAGGTTCTATAGGTAAAAAAGTGAAAGGTAGAAAATGTAACGATAGGGGAAAGCAAAAAAGGAAAAGGATAAAAATAAAAAAAACATTCATTAAAGTGAAAATCCTAGCCATTAATGTCAACAGTATAAAGAACATCCATTGAAAGCTAGGAGTATTAGAATGGTGCAAAGTATTAGATATGGATATTATAGCCCTTATTAGAATAACAACAGAACAAAAAAGAAAAATTAATGGATTATGGGAAGGTAAAGTAATTTGGAACTTAGGCAATGAAAAATGCTCTAGTATAGTTCATCTTATCTAAAAATGTATAGATATTTTAGATTACACAATAGTCATCATTGGAAGAATAGTAATATTAGATATAAAATAAAAAAATCAAGTTTATGGTATAATTACACTCAATGCATACACTTTGCAGAAGCAAAGAAAAATCATGTTTAGAAAAGTACTGCATCATGTGAGTTTAAGCATGAAAATAATTGCAATGGGGGACTTTAATTGTGATTTAAGGCACAGATGAAAAGAAGGGGCAGATGTTAAAGTAATCTTAGACATGATTAGAAATAATAAAATGTGTCTGTGACAAAAGGCGGTACGGCCAGCATAGCTAGCTGGAATTTTATAAATAATTATATGTCGTTTGTGAATATTGAAATGATTTATACTAGATGCTTGTTACAAATGTATTAGAACTTTATGTCATGTGTACATCAAACTGCTTTCTTTGTGTGTTGAAAAGGTATTTGTAAAATGCGTGTGTTTGAAATATAACCACAGTGTGCCTACTGTAGAGAAAGAAATGTACATGCACTGTTGTAGCTGTTTAAATGCATCAGTTTTAACACAGGAAACTGGAGGTTTAACCTCAGTCCAGCAAACTTTAGATCTGAAATTAAATCACTTTATAGGCTAGGCCATAAAGAGGCTATGTCACAGATTTCAAGACAGCCAGAGACACAAAATCTGTACTAGGTAGTTTTCTGTATTGTCTTTGGGGTGAATTAATTGCCACTTAGGAAGAGTAGAAGTGGTTAGTTATTTTACAACCTCTAGAAGCTCAACAGATCTGAGCAAAAGCCCTTGTGTGTGTATTTTTATAGGTAGGGGCTAAATACTGCCAGTTGCCAGCAATGGGGGCTTTGCCTGGAAACTAGAAGCCACATGACCAAAATGATGTAATTCTGCAACCTATCTCAGCAGCAAATATTTTAGATATTATTTTGAGAAGTCTCTTGGTGAGATAGAGCATTCTGTATTCTGTCTTGGACCTGACAGCAAAAAGAACCATTCACCACATCATCTGCCTTGTTTTATTAAGTAAGTTACTAGGGAATAATATAATTCTCTTAGATTGAGTAAGGTATATAGTGAAGCTTAGTTTAGATATTATTTTTCTTTATTTGTTTGAGTCTGTCCTTCAACGTTGTTTTAAATTTTTCTTATGATTTTGAACTCTGATATCATTGTGAATATATATTTAGTATCTTCTCATTCTTCTATTTCATTATTAAATATATTTAAACATTTCATTGTGGCTGATCTTTGTTGAGATATTTAAGTTTTCAGAGTGCTTGCATATTTATTTGGTGACACTGTGTGGGATACTCCTAACAGCCTTGCTCCTGGCCTAACAGCCTTGCTCTTGGTCAAACTACCATTTGTATTAATATTAATATTACACAGTAAAATTAGACATGCTTTGTTAAAGGACGTAAAGTAACTGTCAATGGGTTCTCGTGGCAGTGGTAACTACCTTATAGTCTGGGCAAAAGGAGGCATAGCTAGTAAACCTGTGCCAGCCTTTCCCAGTCATGTGTGTGTGTGTGTGTGTGTGTGTGTGTGTGTGTGTGTGTGTGTGTGTGTGTGTGTGGGTGTGTGTGTGCAAATCAAATCTCCAAGAGTGTGTATGTCAGCTACTTGGGCAGGGACACAAGCACTGGTTGGACAGAAAGAGTGTTGGAGGACTTAGCTTGAAACCCTGGCTAAGGACTCAACTCTATAGCTGTGTCAGTGGAGAGTCTTACAGGGGATCTGAAGAAAGAGAAACCAGCCCCAGACTAACTGTGGTCTCTTTGTGCTCTTAAGGGGAATTGCAATTGATGCAGAGAGCTGCATCTAGAAATACTATGTGTGTACCTGTTATCCTCCCAGTGAACAACCCCCACAGGTGCCAGTGGTGAAGAATGAGGCTCCTCGACTACTGTTTCAGAGGTGGGATATCCATGTCACAATATCTATAGGAAAATAAGAACTGGACATATAAAAGAAGCAGTTTAAGAACCAAAATTAATTATTTTATAGTTTAGATAGCTTGAATAAACTATATCAAGGATGTAAAAAACACAAGATTCTCAGATCACTTAGCCATATGGACAGAGCTACAAGAAAAGATAGATTACTTAAAGGTAAAGGAATAAAAAGGATTAATGAGTCAGAACTGAATGAACATGCAAAGGATATAATAGAACAGTTATGGCAAGACCATATAAACACAAAACAATTCTATAAAGACTGAACAAGTTGGTAAATTAATTTAAAAGAAAAATATAGAAAAGAAGTACTAAAATGGCAAAAAGTGAAAAGATTACAAGATTGTGATGTATACAAGAAAATTAGTAACCAAATATTCAAGAACATAGTGAATGACAAAGAAGAGTTTATAGAAAAAGAAAGGAAATTGTATGAAATGAATCAATAAAAAGGAAAAAAAAGATTATTTAAACAAAGATACTTTTTACAAGGAAAGAAAGATGCAGCACCATACTTAAAATGGTTAAAGAAAATATAAGATTAATAACAGAACTAAAGAATGAAAAAAGTGACATAGTAAACACACAAAAAGGAATTATGAAAATAATCAAAGGATCTATATTAGAAACATTTTCAACATGTGACATTACAATAAAAGAAATGGGAATTAAATAAGCGAACTGAAGAAGACAATAAAAGGATAGAAGAAAAGTTTGCAATTGTAGAATTGGAAAACATGCTTAAAACAGTAAATGTAGAAGCATTTACAGGTAAAGACGGAGTTGAATACTTATTGTACAGAAACATACAAGAAGATACAAGAATGGCTAATAGAATATTTTCTAAATGTAATGAATAAATGGTTTGAAAAAGGTGTAAATGATGAAGAAAATATATTTAGGTGTAATGAAATTTATTTGGAAAAAGCAAGAAAGAACAGATATAAAAAACTTGAAACCATTAGTGCTGAATAATGTAGATTATAAGATCTTTATGAAAATAATAGAGACAAGAACAGTAAATAAAGTAAATAAACTGTTATCTGAAACAAATTTTGGAACTAAAGACAGAGGAAGTCAACTTGATATTAATAAGAGAATTGATAGATGACATAATAAATAGAAAGACGGAAATAAAAATATTAATTGAGGATATAAATAAATAAAATCCAACAGGAACCATTATGGAAAGTTTTTGAGGAATATAACATAAGCAAAAAGTAATAAACATTTTGAAATCAGTGCACAGAGAAAATAAAGTAAGGTTGTAATGGATGGTTAAGTGAAACAATAAGAATAAAGAGCGGTATTAATCAAGGTTGCCAAACAAGTAGCATTTTATTTGCTTTAATTATGAATGCAATAGTCACTAAGATTAACATGACACTAGAGAAAGCTAAATATAAAATGCCAGAAGGAATTGTGATGCCAGTTATGTTTACATATGCAGATGACTTAGTGTTAGCAGTCAAGGACAAACAATGGATAAAATTAAAGATGTTAGGATTGTCTATTAATAAAGAGAAAAGCAAAGGACCAAGTCTTTTGGAAGAAATAAAAGTCATTAAGTTTAACAAAGAAGAAATAGAAATTTTAGAAATAAAGTTTGGAACTGAATAACCGAGGGAACAACAATGAAGAGATGTGATAGTTAAAACATGACGCCTTTGCATATTTTGGAGAATGTTTAAACTCTCACATAAGAAAAAAACATACTTAAGCAATTCTATAATACTAGGCAAGATCACACATTTAGCTAATGTAGGCATAATTCTACTAGCATTGGACAAAAGATTAAATAAATGTAATTTTTACCTTTATTTGGGGGTCTGGACTTAACCCACTTAAAAGAGATATTCTTTAGTAAACAACAAATGAGGGTTGAGTTTAATACACCCAATTGTATATATTTTTTTTACTAAGTAAGCAGGTATGAAAAATAAAGGAAAGTTATTAACAAGAATTATTGAAGAGAAGCACAGAATTTGGGAAAAGCTTAAATGTTTGAAAAGAATCAAAAGTTTTGTTCTATGGATATAAAATCAAATCAAGAAAAATACTGCTAAGGAAAACTGATATGGGAAGCATAGAAAAAGACAGAAGAACATGGTGTGAGAATGTGATTGAAAATTTTATTATGTTTATCCTTGGAAACGTATAGGTGAAGATAAGACTAAAGCAGTAAAACTAATAATTAAGAAATACAAAAAATATGTAGAATGTACATAATTTTTATGAGGGCTATCGATAAGCAAGTTTCCAGTTAAAGTAAACTTATCATATAAAACAATACAAGATACCGTTTGTATAAAGGGCAAAAGTTAACAAAAATTAAACTGACATGGAACTATGGGATTTTAAATATATCCTAGCTAAACGTCACATCTTGGAAAGAACAATTAAACATCAATGCATATTTGAACACAATAATTAGAGGATATATATAAAATGAAGAGATTTGCTAGCTTGTCAGTCCACATCTGAGGAAGTAGGAGATAAAAACGTATTTCTGTTTTAAGTGCATTTATGTGGTGTCATTCTTAATAAACTTTTACTGCTTGGACCTATTGGTGGTTTCATTTTGGTATCCATGGATGTTAATTTGGAGTTTACTTGGTACCTGTTTTGGCATTTTTTTTCATTTTGGTGAACTTTGAAACTCACTGTTATGCACTAAAAGTTTCTTTTGCATGGTGCAAGTCTTGGTACACCCTGCTGTGAGCGTGGCTTTCCCCTTACACCCCTTCTACTTATATATACTAATATTAAATTTGTGTTACCTCAAATAAGTGAGAATTCTACTAGCTACAGCAATATCAGATTTAGTACATAATCACACTTAAATCTACAGTATTGCTGGATTTGCAGTATGGATTGCTAAATGAAAGCATCTGACCTTGTTCTTACAGGACATTGACTATACATTTTTCTTTACTAGTGTTAGAGTAAACAAGGCCCCCATATAATCTGTGGAAGTTACATCCCCAATACAATTTCTGATTTAGGGCATTATAAATAACTTCTTGAAAAGTAACACAGTTTTGTAGGTGGAGGGAAACAGGGTAGTACTTGGAGAAAACTCTCACAGACATAGGGGAATATGTAAATGCCACATAAAATTAGTTTGGCTAATGATGATGTGACACCCCAACTCCATGTAAAAATGGGATAAAGGGATTGCTGATGATGGTAATGATGCAGAATCAGGACTGAACCTTGACGCTGAAGGTGTGAGGTGGAGATATAAGTCAGCCACAGTACTCGCATACCATATATAGCAAGCCAAATGGATTAGCCATCCTGCAGGAAGGTTTGTCCCAAGTTAATAATTGGTGCCCAAATAATTGGAGGAACTAAATGCCAAAAAATACATTATTGTATCCTTTGGGGAGTCATCCATCCCAGTGAATTATCACATTAACAATACACCCCTAAGAGCTGACCCAGTTGTTCAGGATTTGGGAACTTGTGTGGACAGTGACCTAACTTTTGACCAATATATTCATTGTTGTTAGAAATTCCTTCTGTATTGCACATCTTATAAACAAATGAAATGTGTCTATAGCTAGGGATGCCATTGTCCCCCTTTACTAAGCCCTCATTAGCCCAGTCATTGAATATAATACCCATTTGGCATGTATCTGTCCAAACACATGCAGCAACTGGAATGCCCACATAGATACCTTACTAAAAGGATATAAGGCCTAAACAACATGTAGTATATGGACTGACTCAAAGCCCTGTCATAATACTCGGTATCCTGCTGACTGCTAAAAGGTGACCTGTGCAAGGAATAAAGGGGTCTTCTAAACCAATACTAATGGATTGACTGCACATCAGCAAGTCAGATGACACCAGAAATACTCAATCTCAGTCTAGGTATCTGAAACTCTTCTGCAACATCAACCAAATGATTTGGAGGGGCAGGTATATCTCACACAGGATATTGCTGATATGGAACAGGCTCCCCATCCACATAAAACAAAGTTCATCCCCGGCTATATTCAAATGCAACTTGAATCTATGGATGGGAAACAGGAAACTTACCCCGGGACTACCTCCTGTACTACTAATGGACATACGCAGCTCCTATATGCTGTATCTCATGCGTGAGTCCCATCAAATTATCTATGGTATTATCCTAGCTATTCTTATTAGAGGTAATATATAATTAACAACCATGGAAAGGCCTGTCTTTAATCAAATGGGATAGGTTAATTTAAGCATAAAAAGGGAAATTAGCTAGGCTTAAAATGGACTGCAAAGACAGCCTAATACTTACCTGTGAATCTATGAACCTATACTGCCAAACATGTGCTGCCCAGAGTTCTTGGAGTTCTCCAAGTAGATATTCTAAAACTATACTTTAAAGATAAGGACAGAATCCTGCAGCATGACTGGCGAAAATTGGTGTTAGCTGAAGTCTGGTAGCTGGTAAGATAGGACCAGTTTCTCATGTACAGGGATTTAGAAGAATTCATAAAATAGATAGTGCCCTTGAGATGAAAGTTTCTAGGCCCATCAGGGTGGATGAGATCAGTCTGCTTTAAGCGAGAGGGAATGTAGACTTGGTGCTGTGTGGCTTTAAGAAGGGTGATTATCACGGTAGGGGTGTTTTCCGTTTTTTTATGCAAAGTGTTTGTTATTTGAACAGTGCCACTGCATTACCTACGAGATGAATACAGGATGAGTCAAATTTTTATTAACATACTCAATGCACTTAAAAATTTACAATATCAGAATTGTTACTGAATTAGATTTGACAAACTGCATTCTGCAAGTCTGAAAATGGTGCGCGCTGTGAGATTTCATATGTGTTTGTACTATATGTAATGATATGTAGGTTTTTAACTGCACTGATAAAAGCAGTTAAAAAGAATGAATTGCTCATTGATACTACATGTAAGTAATGGTTAATGATCATACCTCTCAACCTCTAGGCAAAAGAAATCTGGACAAAAGCAAAAATAATGGGAGGACTAAGACCCAAAATAGGGACAGATGTTATTGCTCATATGATAATTGACTATGTCGTAAGTGATGGTTATATAAAGATGTTTCGTGTTTAAAAAAAAAGGCAGGAACTGAATGATTTTGTAATGTTGCTTAGGTTATATGATATACAGCAATATATGTGAAATGTTTGTAAACGTGAATGTTAATACAGTTTGATTACTTTTATTTAAATGTAAATTTGCCAGTGTCACAAGTGATAATTCAATAAAGGTATTTAAAAAAAGATTTTACTGTTCATATACATTTAGAAAGTTGTTAGAATAATAGGTTTTGCAGTGACAAGCATTTTCTTAAGAATATGAAGTCTGAAACTCCAATATATATCATTATTTAGTAACTTCAATCCTCAATGATTTTCCAGAAAACCACACATTTTATGAGGAAAAGGCCAAAAAATATGAGGCAAAAATCTAGACATTCTGTGAAAATCCCATCAGTTGAGAACTATGTTAATGATGAATAGTTATATCAATGCATGCTGTTTTGTCTATATTCTTCTAATTTCTCCTAACTGCAAAATCTCTGTATACTCTTCGATTCATCTTTGTTGTAGTTTGCTATGAAGTCTGCCTTGTGTGAAAGTTATGGTTGTAAAAGGCATCAAGGTAAATTCACATATTTGACAGGCAAACATACTTCACACAAACAAAATGAAAAACAAATAAGCAAAACTGATCAGTAAGAGAGAGAAGTACATATTCTAAATAATGAATTAGTAGGTGTATAAGTTAACTTAAGAAATCAATTGTCAAAGTGAAACATACAGTCTGAAAAGTGCTATAAGGTTATGCAGTGCTGTACTGCAAGGAATTCCTGATGTAATATGGTGGACCATTCATGTAATTCATGTACAGAGTGTGAGATATTCAAATAGAGTGTAAGTTCTGGTGACACTCCCAAAAGTCAATTCACTCACACATGGTATGTGTCTGTACTTCTTCATCTTCATATGTATTTTATGTGTAGCTTCCAACACATTTTGGATTCTAACATCATGCTAGTCTTTTGTTGCTCCTCAAACATTCATCCATTGATGTGTTTACCCTGATAATAAATCATGCACATGGCTTTATGATACAGTTCTTAATCATAGGCAGAATTCTCAGTAAATGGTGCCTACTGTACCAGAGTTTAAAAGTATGTTTCTCTACTGACTAGAGGACTATGATTTGGTCTCATCATAAGCATCTTATGTGTTTAAGACATGGATGGCAAGAAATTCACCTCAAAATCAGAGTGAAATGAATGGCGAGAGGTTAATCTTTCCATCCATGTCTAGAACACATAAGGAGTTACAATCAGAGATCCATCGTGACTCTGCACTACGTGGAGTTCCATGTGGTATTAAGATTGCAAAATATTTTACAAGCTTTGAAAGCTGTGAAACACTTCTCACTGTGAGCACATAAACAATAGACAGCAGTGAAGTGCTCCATTGAGGAAATAATGTCTCTAAAAACATTTTGCTCTGTCACACTTTTTATTTAAAATTGCTCCAGAATGAAGTATCGAACAGCCTTTAAGGCTGTTTTAGCTTTTGTTGCTTTTCTGTGGTGGCCACCACTGACTGTTGTTAGCATGTAGCATAGGATCTAATCTTAACAGTGCATAGGGCTTCTTAACAAAAGCTTTTAAGCACCTTGGCTCTCAGCAAGCTTCTATTTTTCATGTTTTCAGAGTGTAAATGTGGTGCACTGCATGCTACATATGGATAAGTAACATGGCAGGAAAAAAAGATCTACAGACCAACAGGCTAAAAACAAATATAGTTTAATTTGCCAGACAAGGATGTTAGCGCTTTCAGGTACAAGACCCTTCTTCAGACATACAAAACAGAACAATTAATTTGATATTTAAATGTATATGTACCAATCAAATGCTAAAACCAATAAACCAAATCAATTAAGAATTAATCTTTCTGAATGTAAGGTCTACGCCTATTCAGAATGGGTTTTAAAGGCACCACACCATTGAGTCCTGGATGCCTATTAACCCCTAATTCAATGATCCATCTTGTTTCACAATATTCTGTATAACCAGAAATATTGCCCTTCCTTCTATCTCCACTGATTTGTTGTAAAACCTAAAATAAAAAATGATGGCCTGGATATTTCTCTAAATGTATAGAGAGTGCATTCCGCTTGTCCTTAAGTCTGACAGCTGACAGATGCCTCAAAATCCTGTCCTTGAACCTGCAATTTGTCTTCCCCCATAAAATGAGGGGCAGCAAGTGTAGGT
The DNA here is from genome assembly GCF_019279795.1 of Protopterus annectens. Classification (NCBI taxonomy): domain Eukaryota; kingdom Metazoa; phylum Chordata; order Ceratodontiformes; family Protopteridae; genus Protopterus; species Protopterus annectens. Next base: position 662,344,319 of record NC_056744.1, read on the forward strand.
CACTAGATAGACAATGTTTATGTATAGGCAGGTAACCATGGCTCTAAAAACATATTCCTACCCTGTTAGGGGATGAACAAAGTTGGATTTCCTACTGATATATGCACATGCCTTACAACTTTGGCATAGAAAAGTTCCAACTTTGTTAAAAGTATTACCCACCTTTGGCTGCTTGTCACAAATGATCTGTTTTCGATTCTTATTTCTCTTAAAGACAAAATCTGGACACCCCCCCACCAAATTTTTCAAGGAATCATCAGTTTGAAAAATTCTCCAGTTGGTCCTAATCACGTCTTGTACCCATCTAATGTCACTACTATATGTGACATATAAAGGGACCTTACTCTTGTTCCTGTTGGCTGGTTGCCTCCTGTGTCGTCTAGTACTAGACCTATTAAATACACCCTTGGAAGAAAACCAGGGTGCTGCTTCTGTTTCTCTCGAGCCTGCTACGTCTTGCATGATGTGATCAACCTGTCTGTTTATAGACAATAATTCCCAATAACAAGACAAACACCAAGAATTATGTAGCTGTGGAACCACCAATAAGTGCCTCGCCACTCGTAGTGTAAAAACGGGTTTATTGTGGTAAAAAATGAACTAGATGCAGTTAAAAACAACAAATGTAAAAATCAGTTAAGCGCTTTCACCCAAAAGAGTTGGGCTTCATCAGAACTGAACTCCATATCCAAATACTGGCTTAAATGCCTTCTTTGGCACCAAAAAATTCAAAATCATTTAAAGAAACAGTTCTGCATTTATATTAACAGCACTGTGCTGTTATAACTACTGATCTATAAATAACATAAACTATACTTGTACATTAATATACAATTCTCTATAATTAATCCATACCAATATTTAAATGCATCAACTTCCCATAATTGTACTATGTACTTCTCTAATGTCATCTCATAAAAACCTCCATATGACAACCTTAACATCAAAAAATTTTTTACATACTACCTATCGTTTCCCTAAGGATTAAAATTAATGATATTGTTAATTTAAAAATGTCTAGGGTATCTTTAACTGATCAAGTATTCTATTCTACACAACTTATGTCTTAAACTATACCTAGTGCTACTGGAAATGTGATAATTTTATTGTCATGTAATTACCATAATAGTAATAACCAAAAGTTCGTATCCAACGGTGTAAATCCCCCTCTGTTCAGAGACCAAACAGTAAATAACAAGCCAAATATAAAGGCAGAGAGGTAACCAAGGCTTCTCAATAATCCAGAGAGTTTGTAGATGCACTGACTAACTTGTAAGTCATGAACTATGTCTATCATTTTATGAATGATACTCTGAAGCTGTTGTTCAGATATAGTCTTATAATACCTCTCATCTGCTAACATATCCAACATGTTATTGTGATAATGTAAGAAAAAAATTACATTTTTATCTGCTCTAAGCCTATTCAATGCCTGCTTTTGTTGGAAAGTCAAATTATATGACCTATGTGAACTGTGTGTTCGAGTAGCAAATAACTGATATACATCATCTTCTACAACTTTGTAGAAGGCCTCTAATAAAGGGTGATTTTGAGGTACATATTCACTCAATTTTCTCAATGATGGTTGTACACTGTTGAAATTATTACCAAGCTGGTATCTAAGCATTACATTTCTACTAAACAGTTTCAAATCTGTTAGTACATCAGTGATTCTACTATTTACACTAGGAATAAATGTTAAACCTTTATTTAACAGTTCAAGTTCATCAATGGTCGATGAGAAATATTCCATACTAAATCAGTATTCATTTGTTCCAGCAGACCGATCTGCCTGTCCCCTCTCCATGGATATGGGAAGGGGAAACTAAAATTGTTTCATGTGGTAGTTGTGAGGCACTCGCTGTGTTCTTAGTTGTCTTAGAGCATACTACAGGAACCAGATTATTATGTGAGTTTATTCCTGTAACACAGGAGAACCCTGGGTGAGAATTAACAGATGTAACAGAAGCTTGCAAGCATGATGGTTGTTCTGGTACAGTATTAGGTAGTATATGACTCTCTTTAGTTGGTAGGGGCATGTTATTATTTGAAGTCACAATGTTAGTAGAATTGTGCTGAACTCTAGGCCAAGTGAACACATGAGATGTGGAATAATCTCGTACATCTCTGTCTATTTTGTCTTTCTTTTGATGTATAAGACGTCTTTCATAGACCATAATGCCATCCAGCATATTGGAAACTGCTCTTTCAGCTAAAATCTCTGGATATTTGGTGCTAATATCATGTTGTTGAATCATAACTGACTGTTTTAATTCATCGTCTATAGGTTAAAAAAGTCTAAAAGAAACTGCATATACTTCATACTGTGTTCAAGATTTAACTTCTGCCATTTAATAAGAAGCTCAGGGTACTAATCGCCATAGGTCGGCATCTTCAGCACTCTTAGGCCTCTTGGTATTTATTCTTTTTAAGACATACTTCAAAATGCAGTCTCAATCTAAGCATATCAGCCTCTAAATTATGAACAGCTTCCTGCAACTGTTGTTTAATGTTTGTATGGAAAGTATCACCACTTTCCCTGTCTTCTGTTTCATAATACATAAGTGGATTTTCATCATTAAATATACAGGCCATTAACTTCTTCTTTTAGCATTTAACAGTATCAAAACTTTTATCACTTGCCTGTTTATTAAGATGAAGTCTTACTTCAGTGTTATTTGATGCTGGCAAACCACTTGCTTCAGTGTCTTGTGCTGTGACATCTGGTCTATAATCCAACTCTGTGTCTTCATTTGTTCCAGCCATGTCACCGCACCAAACAATAAATAATCTGTTCAGAGACCAAACAGTAAAGAACAAGCCAAATATAAAGGCAGAGAGGTAACCAAGGCTTCTCAATATTCCATTCATAAAGTGCCTGTATCTGCAACTGGGATGTTTTCCAAGAACCAAGCTTAGATGTAAAAGCAAAAAGGTTTATTGAATAAAATTTTATAGTAGTCATGTGTTTCATCTTATAAAGCTTTAAAGTGATACAAACCAAATTATTGAAAGTTTCATTAAGGAAGGTTCAGTATCAAAACATTTCTATGTTAGATAGAATAAATTCATGTCTATATAGAATTTGCTAGGTACACATCATTCAATACATGTTGGATATGTTAGCAGATGAGAGGTATTATAAGACTATATCTGAACAACAGCTTCAGAGTATCATTCATAAAATGATAGATATAGTTCATGACTTACAAGTTAGTCAGTGCATTGACCAGGAACTGGCGAAATATTTATTTGTGGAGTACCCTATGATACCAAGTATACATGGCATCCCCAAAATATATAAACATGGCACAAACCCCCCATGAGGCCTATTGTTTCAGGAGGCGGTTGGAGCACTGAGCCTTTCTCGTTATATGTAGAGAAACATTTAAGACCTGTTGTTGAACGAAATGAGTATATCCTCAGGGATACTAAACAATTTCTAGTAGAATTATACAAGTTCTTTAAGAATACTAATATGTCTCACGATATGTATTTTGTTACTATGGATGTCCAATCGCTATTTACCATCATACCTAATAGAGAGGGGGTTGAGGCCATAAAAAAGTATTTGACGCTACACAGTGAATATACTGAAGAAAATATTGACTTGATTTCTATGTTTATGGAAGTCATTTTAGAGAATAACGTGTTTATATATGGAACTGATGTATATATGGCACTTGCTGTGCCAATAGCTATAGCTATGTGGGAGGAAGATGTCTTGTTTCCTTGTGACTTACATGCCTCCCACATATGCTTTTATTGTCGTTTTGTGGACGATGTCTTTCTTGTCTGGCAAGGTAATCAACTCGAACTTGATATATACATGACCTTGGTCAATGGGCTGACCTCCTATTTGAAATTTACGCATCAGCACTCTTTACACCGCATAGACTTCTTGGATGTTTATGTGGAGAGGGTGCTGGAAGAAAAAGTGAATACTGGTGTGTATAGGAAGAAATGCTATAGGAATGGCCTCCTACATAGGACAAGTATGCACCCACCTTATATATTTCGGAATATCATTAAAGGTCAGGGTATGAGAATTTCTAGGCGTAATGCCACACAAGAGGGTTACCTGAAAGAATTAGATAAATTTAAACTAAGACTTGCTCAAAGGGGTTATAAGCCGCATGAAGTTGATAGAACTATAGAAGACATACACAGATTAAGATCAAATAGAGCGGCACCCTATTTCTCTGATCATATACATGAACCCATAGTTGGACAAGTAGACAATGAGCAAATAAAAATACAAATGTATTACACTAATAACAGGAAGGACATCATTGACATCATTTATAAGCACTGGTCGATTCTCACCAGCAACCAGGAGATTGGGTCATTAGTGGGCATCACTCCTAAGTTCCAGTATAAAAATAGGAACAATCTTAAGATGCTACTTTGTCATCACCATGATGGTCGAGAAAAAGTGGCCTTGTTGGGAACCCACCCTTGTAAACAATGCCAATATCGTAAGTACATATGTTTTGAGCACCCAGATACTGGTCAGATATTCACGTTTAAAGTTGATGCCACATGTAATACATCTAACTTGGTATACTTGGCTAGGTGCCAAGAATGCCAAGCTTTCTATGTCGGTAAGACTAATAGGGCACTTAAAATTAGGATTAGAGAACATTTATATGCCATTAGGATTGGACATAGTAACAATGCATTGGCTAAGCATGTAGGCCAATATGGTAACCAACACAGCTTTACTTTTATGGCTATAGATAGTGTCCTGCCAATATTAAGACAAGGGAATATTCGTAACACTACTGAGAGAGTAGAAGTTAATTGGATTATTTGCCTTAGAGCAGACAAAGGCAGTGGCCTTAATGAACGAGCTTCCATTCGACCAGTGTTAAGAGCTAGACGCCTTAAATAAGCGCTATTTACAATATTAACAACCCGTATATCTATGTTTAGTTAGGTTTTAGTGTAAATATATAATGATAGGCCTTTATAAATGCCTTTAAAGTATTTTAAAGATATTTGCTATAAATTTACGTAATTTGTTAATTGCTGACTTTTTTAACTTGTGTCCTTGACGATTAGCGACTTCTACTAGTTTTGTGAATATTGTTTTTTATGATTAGCATGCTTATAATGTTTTTGATAGTTTTATATATGAATGGTATACGTAGAATAACACAGTTTAATGCATCTATAGTACATACTGGATACATTTTATTTAAATATTTTATTTATTTATTGAGCTTCTTGCAACAGTTTATGCTTCCAAATGCTGTAGTAATTATTATTATTTAGATATGCTTTTCTAGCAACAAACATTATATATTAGTATGTTTTAGTAAGTATTGAATGATGTGTACCTAGCAAATTCTATATAGACATGAATGTATTCTATCTAATATAGAAATGTTTTGATACTGAACCTTCCTTAATGAAACTTTCAATAATTTGGTTTGTATCACTTTAAAGCTTTATAAGATGAAACACATGACTACTATAAAAGGAGCAGACTGATTTTTTTGAATGTTAACGGTCTGAGGAAGCAAATGTGAAAGCGCTTACCGTCAACAATTTTATTAAATAAACCTTTTTGCTTTTACATCTAAGCTTGGTTCTTGGAAAACATCCCAGTTGCAGATAGAGGCACTTTATGAATGGATTATTAAGAAGCCTTGGTTACCTCTCTGCCTTTATATTTGGCTTGATCTTTACTGTTTGGTCTCTGAACAGAGGGGGATTTACACCATTGGATACGAACTTTTGGTTATTATTTATTGTTTGGTGCTTATACATTATCCTCGGTGACATGGCTGGAACAAATGAAGATATAGAGTTGGATTATAGACCAGATGTCACAGCACAAGACGCTGAAGCAAGTGGTTTGCCAGCATCAAATAACACTGAAGTAAGACTTCATCTTAATAAACAGGCAAGTGATAAAAGTTTTGATACTGTTAACAGGAGTGAATGCTTAAAGAAGAAGTTAATGGCCTGTATATTTAATGATGAAAATCCACTTATGTATTATGAAACAGAAGACAGGGAAAGTGGTGATACTTTCCATACAAACATTAAACAGTTGCAGGAAGCTGTTCATAATTTAGAGGCTGATATGCTTAGATTGAAATGGTTGACTACACAAAGACTGCATTTTGAAGTATGTCTTAGAAAGAATATAGTACCAAGAGGCCTAAGAGTGCTGAAGATGCCTCAGTACCCTGAGCTTCTTATTAAATGGCAGAAGTTAAATCTTGAACACAGTATGAAGTATATGCAGCTTTTTTAGACTTTTTTAAACCTTTAGAAGATGAATTAAAACAGTCAGTTATGATTCAACAACATGATATTAGCACCAAATATCCAGAGATTTTAGCTGAAAGAGCAGTTTTCAATATGCTTGATGGCATCATGGTCTATGAAAGACGTCTTATACATCAAAAGAAAGACAAAATAGACAGAGATGTACGAGATTATCGCACATCTCATGTGTTCACTTGGACTAGAGTTCAGCACAATTCTACTAACATTGTGACTTCAAATAATAACATGCCCCTACCAACTAAAGAGAGTCATATACTACCTAATACTGTACCAGAACAACCATCATGCTTGCAAGCTTCTGTTACATCTATTAATTCTCACCCAGGGTTCTCCTGTGTTACAGGAATAAACTCACATAATAATCTGGTTACACATAAACATCTGGTTACAGCTCAAGTACACATAGACGATGGTTGTGAGAGCATTGAGCCTACAGAGGGTCCTGTAGTATGCTCTAAGACAACTAAGAACACTGCCTTGAGTTCCTCACAACTACCACATGAAACAATTTTTCCCCAGTTTCCCCTTCCCATATCCATGGGGAGGGGGGACAGACGAGATCGGTGTGCCAGTCGAGGAAGGCAAAAACACAAACTATCCGAGGAAAGGATACAAGGACAGACACTCAAGAAAATGTGGAACAAATGAATACTGATTTAGTATGGAATATTTCTCATCAACCATTGGATTCGTATGAACTTGAACTGTTAAATAAAGGTTTAACATTTATTCCTAGTGTAAATAGTAGAATCACTGATGTACTAACAGATTTGAAACTGTTTAGTAGAAATGTAATGCTTAGATACCAGTTTGGTAATAATTTCAACAGTGTACAACCATCATTGAGAAAATTGAGTGAATATGTACCTCAAAATCACCCTTTATTAGAGGCCTTCTACAAAGTTGTAGAAGATGATGTATATCAGTTATTTGACACAGTTCACATAGGTCATATAATTTGACTTTCCAACAAAAGCAGGCGTTGAATAGGCTTAGAGCAGATAAAAATGTAATTTTTAGACCAGCAGATAAAGGAGGCCCTTTGGTTGTAATGGATTTCTTACATTATCACAATAACATGTTGGATATGTTAGCAGATGAGAGGTATTATAAGACTATATCTGAACAACAGCTTCAGAGTATCATTCATAAAATGATAGACATAGTTCATGACTTCATTGACCAGGAACTGGCGAAATATTTATTTGTGGAGTACCCTATGATACCAAGTATACATGGCATCCCCAAAATACATGAACATGGCACAAACCCCCCCCATGAGGCCTATTGTTTCAGGAGGCGGTTGGAGCACTGAGCCTTTCTCGTTATATGTAGAGAAACATTTAAGACCTGTTGTTGAACGAAATGAGTATATCCTCAGGGATACTAAACAATTTCTAGTAGAATTATACCAGTTCTTTAAGAATACTAATATGTCTCAGGATATGTATTTTGTTACTATGGATGTCCAATCGCTATTTACCATCATACCTAATAGAGAGGGGGTTGAGGCCATAAAAAAAGTATTTGACGCTACACAGTGAATATACTGAAGAACATATTGACTTGATTTCTATGGTTATGGAAGTCATTTTAGAGAATAACGTGTTTATATATGGAACTGAAGTATATATCCAATGTGATGGCGTGTCTATGGGCACTTGCTGTGCCAATAGCTACGCCAACATGTTTCTAGCTATGTGGGAGGAAGATGTCTTGTTTCCTTGTGACTTACATGCCTCCCACGTATGCTTTTATCATCGTTTTGTGGACGATGTCTTTCTTGTCTGGCAAGGTAATCAACTTGAACTTGATAGATACATGACCTTGGTCAATGGGCTGACCTCCTATTTCAGCACTCTTTACACCTCATAGACTTGGACGTTTATGTGGAGAGGGTGCTGGAAGAAAAAGTGAATACTCGTGGGTATAGGAAGAAATGCTATAGGAGTGGCCTCCTACATAGGACAAGTATGCACCCACCTTATATATTTTGGAATATCATTAAAGGTCAGCGTATGAGAATTTCTAGGCTTAATGCCACACAAGAGGGTTACCTGAATGAATTAGATAAATTTAAACTAAGACTTGCTCAAAGGGTTATAGTTGATAGAACTATAGAAGACATACACAGATTAAGATCAAATAGAGTGGCACCCTATTTCTCTGATCATATACATGAACCCATAGTTAGACAAGTAGACAATGAGCAAATAAAAATACAAATGTATTACACTAATGACAGGAAGGACATCATTGACATCATTTATAAGCACTGGTCGATTCTCACCAGCAACCAGGAGATTGGGTCATTAGTGGGCATCACTCCTAAGTTCCAGTATAAAAATAGGAACAATCTTAAGATGCTACTTTGTCATCGCCATGATGGTCGAGAAAAAGTGGCCTTGTTGGGAACCCACCCTTGTAAACAATGCCAATATTGTAAGTACATATGTGAAGCGAATACTTTTGAGCACCCAGATACTGGTCAGATATTCATGTTTAAAGTTGATGCCACATGTAATACAGCTAACTTGGTATACTTGGCTAGCTGACAAGAATGCCAAGCTTTCTGTCGGTAAGACTACTAGGGCACTTAAAATTAGGATTAGAGAACATTTATATGCCATTAGGATTGGACATAGTAACAATGCATTGGCTAAGCATGTAGGCCAATATGGTAACCAACACAGCTTTACTTTTATGGCTATAGATAGTGTCCTGCCAATATTAAGACAAGGGAATATTCGCAACACTACTGAGAGAGTAGAAGTTAATTGGATTATTTGCCTTAGAGCAGACAAAGGCAGTGGCCTTAATGAACGAGCTTCCATTCGACCAGTGTTAAGAGCTTAAATAAGCGCTATTTAAAATATTAACAACCTGTATATCTATGTTTAGTTAGGTTTTAGTGTAAATGTATAATGATAGGCCTTTATAAATGCCTTTAAAGTATTTTAAAGATATTTGCTATAAATTTACGTAATTTGTCAATTGCTGACTTTTTTAACTTGTGTCCTTGACGATTAGCGACTTCTACTAGTTTTGTGAATATTGTTTTTTATGATTAGCATACTTATAATGTTTTTGATAGTTTTATACATGAATGGTATACATAGAATAACACAGTTTAATGCATCTATAGTACATACTGGATAAATTTTATTTAAATATTTTATTTATTTATTGAGCTTCTTGCAACAGTTTATGCTTCCAAATGCTGTAGTAATTATTATTATTTAGATATGCTTTCCTAGCAACAAACATTATATATTAGTATGTTTTAGTAAGTATTGAATGATGTGTACCTAGCAAATTCTATATAGTCATGAATTTATTCTATCTAATATAGAAATGTTTTGCTACTGAACCTTCCTTAATGAAACTTTCAATAATTTGGTTTGTATCACTTTAAAGCTTTATAAGATGAAACACATGACTACTATAAAAGGAGCAGACTGATTTTTTTGAATATTAACGGTCTGAGGAAGCAAATGTGAAAGCGCTTACCGACAACAATTTTATTAAATAAACCTTTTTGCTTTTACATCTAAGCTTGGTTCTTGGAAAACATCCCAGTTGCAGATACAGGCACTTTATGAATGGATTATTGAGAAGCCTTGGTTACCTCTCTGCCTTTATATTTGGCTTGTTCTTTACCATAATAGTAATACCTAGGATTAATTCATATGTTATCAAAAAGTTAATAGTAAAGGTTTGACTGGTATAAATTCATTAAATTCATTAAGTCCAGGTGGGGTGGTGGTATCTAAAAATATTTTCCACCATACTTCCTTATAACTTAATAAACTTTTATTATCACCACCCCTGGGATCAATATTAATGCTGTCGAATATGGCAAATTTAAACTGATGTTCATCTCCTTCCATTTCTATATGCCTATATAATGCATTTGTTTTATCTTTAGTTCTAATGCTATATGTGTGGTCATAAATTCTCTTTTTGAAACTTCTCTCAGTCTTTCCTACATAAAAACTAGGGCATGTGTTGCATTTAGCCAAGTATATCACCATTTTGGTATTACAATTACCTAATTTAAATCTTACCAAAGACCTGTGTCCATTCTCCAAAAGTATTTTATTCTCATCTAGTATGTACCTACATTGGTTGCAAGCTCCACATTTCTTACTTCGGGTATTAAAACCTTTCTGGTCTTTCTTTAATTCTCTATACCTTTGTTCGACATGTTGTTTGATGTTCCATCCCATTTTATATATGAAATTGGGTTAGTTCCCCAAAATATTTTCTAAGTTAGTATCGCTTGCTAATACATACCAATATTTGTGCATCATCTTTTTAATATTATCAACCACCATATTATATTGAATAACACAGGACCTTTGGAAAGGAATTGTCGAAGAATTGTTGTATGGATGTTCGCTTTCTACGTGCCTATTTACACTATTCTTTCCCATTTCTATACCTGCTCCTAATAACGGTTTATACTTTGAATTCCACTCCTGAGTTACATATTTAACTGTATCATTCATCATTTGTTTAGGATAACCTCTTTGTTGAAATAAATTCGTTATAAACTTCATTTCTTCCATCATATTTTCATAATTTGATGTCATCCGTGCCGCTCGTACACACTGTCCTTTAAACACATTGTGTTTTATTTTTTGAGGGTGACAACTGGTATATTCCAAATAATTATTTGAAAAAGTACTTTTCTGATGTATCTTAGATTTAAGTGTACCCTCATGATGGTAAATGTATGTGTCCAAGTAAGCCACCCCTTTATAACTATGAGAATAAGTGAATTTCAAGTACTCACTGCTGGTGTTGAGAAATTTAACACATTTAATAACATCATCGTTAGTCTTATTTTCTGGACTTAATGAATTTATACCAGTCAAACCTTTACTATTATCTTTTTGATAACATATGAATTAATCCCAGGTATTACTATTAGGGTAATTACATGACAATAAAATTATCACGTTTCCAGTAGCACTAGGTATAGTTTAAGACATAAGTTGTGTAGAATAGAATACTTGATCAGTTAAAGATATCCTAGACATTTTTAAATTAACAATATCATTAATTTTAATACTTAGGGAAATGATAGGTCATATGTAAATTTTTTTTTCTTGACGTTAAGGTTGTCATATGGAGGTTTTTATAAGATGACATTAGAGAAGTACATAGTATAATTATGGGAAGTTGATGTATTTAAATATTTGTATGGATTAATTATAGAGAATTATATATTAATGTACAAGTATAGTTTGTTATTTATAGATCAGTAGTTATAACAACACAGCGCTGTTAATATAAATGCAGAACTGTTTTTTTAAATGATTTTGAATTTTTTGGCGCCAAAGAAGGCATTTAAGCCAGTATTTGGATATGGCATTCAGTTCTGATGAAGCCCAACTCTATTGGGTGAAAGCACTTAACTGATTTTTACATTTGTTGTTTTTAACTGCATCTAGTTAGTTTTTTACCACAATAAACCTGTTTTTACACTACGAGTGGCGAGGCACTTATTGGTGGTTCCACAGCTACAATAGGGAGTCAATAGTAAAATTGTGGGTACTTCAAAAAAAAAAAAGAAAGATTGGATGTGGAGGAATGCACAAGCATGCATCATTTTCATTCAGATGCTTTCCTGATAGCTCTTTGTGTGCAGGTATGGGGAGTAAGTGAGTTAGGGTATGTGCACTAAAGGAAAGATTAAAATGAACTGAATTAAGTCTCAGCCTGAGACCTTGGAAGGTTTCTGAGAGTCAGGTTGTGTTTTTAAAATAAGCCAAACTTTAACCACTATATTATAAACTTTTCAGTTACACAGCGTGCATAAGACACTGACAGCCATTCAAGCATGCAGAGCACACAGCCATTACCTCCAGTAGCTTCATGTTTGCTAGAGTTATGCATATCCTGCACATTTCTTGAATATACAGTGTAATGGCTTACCATATCCACCTCTTACATGACTACGCAAGGCCACTGACTACCCTGGCACTGACTTTGTATTAAAGTCCAGTCAAGGGCCCCTATGACGGGCAAAGGTATTACTGGGAAGGCCCAAATTTGGGAGTCAGTTTTTGGAGGAGGCTTGGGGAAGGGTGTTTCAAACATGGGTTTTGGAGTGGGGGAAAAAGCTGGAGCACCCAGAGATAATGGTCTTGCAATGTGTGCATTGATGCACTTTACTGCATACTGCTTTATCTTCAAGATTAACACAGAAGAATCTATGTTGTTAATTACCGATAGCTTTTATGTTATACCTTGAATTGAGGGACAGGTTTTTCAAGGTTTAATTGTTTTTTTTTTTTTTGTAACAGGTCTCCTAGCAAATTTAAGTTTTTTGTGCGGTATCATGCATTCTTTTTCCCAAAATGGGTAAAATAGTTCAAGGAGTAGGGCAGTCAAGGCACTATATAAAAGCATTACATAACAGGCCTGCATTGTGACAAGTTTGGGCCCTCTGGCATGCTGTTTTCTGTGTGAGGGTTGCTCTCAGGATGGTCGCAGTGTTTGGATAGTCATACAGACTGAGTTGTTTCGGTTTGGGACTTGCTGTGTCCGTTGGGTTTTGTTTTGTTTGTACAGGGTATGGTGCTGGTGTCCTTTCACAGTTATTGGACTCTATTCTGTGGATATGTAGTGTTTGAGAGGCGGACCTCTCTGGCGGCAGTAGTGAAGGTTTGGGTTTGGTTGGGGACTGTGTGTTTGCAGGCTGTGTCTGCGACGATGCCCATATGGAGTGCATGCATGGTATGGTTTTAATGGCCAGTGGGGGAGGGTTTTGGTAGGCACAGCTTGTAACCTGGTTGTTCAGTCTGATTACTGCAAACTTCCATGGGGAGGACAAGAGTCTAGGTTTAGTAGGCAATTCTGCATCAGAGGCAGATTTCTTGTTCGATTTTCTTGGGTGACATTTGGGGGTTTAGGCTGATGCCTGTGAAGCACAACACTGTTTGTATTTGATGCAGTTAATTTATATTAATATAAAAAATAAATAAATAAATATACACAAGAAATGTGCCTGGCATTTGCTCTGTGACTGCATGACAGCTGGTACTCAGCTAAGCGGTTCTTATGAGTGGTGATGTCATTTGCTTCATTAGGGTGGATTTGAGTTGAGAGCTTGTTTGTCTGTGAACAGCTTAGATGGTTTATTGGTACTTTCCTCTGGCTATAGTGTTCAGGGTCATGGGTTTCACACTTGGGATTGCTGTTTTTGGGGGGTTGGCAGCATTTTCATTTTATATTCAGAGGTTCACCATACTGTTAGACGCATATCATAGAGGGTATTATGAGAGCAAGGCTGGTTGCTCCAGTATTCTGCAACATTTACTGGGTCGGTACTTATGGGATGGGGACCTAGTGGGCAATAATTGGTAGTTAGTGATAGTTTTTTTTTTTTTTTTTACTTCATATTCACATTCCTTTAATGTCTGGGAACAGTATTGGTAGTACCTCAGTTTGGAAGGTTAGTGAGTTATATTGGTGGTGGTGTCAGTGTCCAGGTCAATATGTAGCTGAGGGAATCAATGGTACAGGGCTTCACAGAAAGTCTGGATGTGGTTTCATATTTTGATCTGTTTTCATAAACTGGTGATTTTATAAGCAAATCATTGGTAATGGAGATGTTGTATTTGGGTACACCAGTGATTGGTCTTTGCTAGGCTTCATAGAGGGTATTTGAGGCTCTGGGGGGTTTTCTATGACTGTTCTGCCCCTTGGGGAACTCTGCTTATGTCTGGCCTCTGGTAGAGGTGGACTCATATCCTGGTTCATGGGTCCTTTTTTGAGCCACTTGCCTGTCCAGTGGGTGACTTAGGAGTGTGTACTAGATTTTGGGATTTTGTTTACAATTTTTGAGTGGGGGAGGGGCTTCAAAGGTTTTTTGCCAGGTTAGTATGCACCATTTTGCTCTGTATTTTGTGTTGCTGTCTCTCTTGAAGCAGTTCATTACACAGGGCACAAGGTTGAAGCACAGCTTGTTCATTTTTGAGAGGCAAGGTGTTTATTGTTGTTTTCTTTTGCAGATTGGAGTGGTACAGATAGAGCCGGCTTCATTTTGGTGACCTGAAGGAAAGGCTTTTGAACTGTGATTGAGGAAGTGTCAATGGAGGTTCCGGTTGTTTGGGTGGTGCACAAGGTTACTGATGTGGGAGCACAGAATTAATGATGGTCAGTGTGGCTGTGAATTGGTATTCACAGGTAAGGGATTCTACTTGTGTGTACGTTGTGCGATTGGTGCACAGTGATGTTGTAGGTACTCTGTCTGTGTATCTGGAGTAGTGAGGCGTGGTAGGTGTAGGTGACAGGATAGGTAGATTGGGACATCTGATTGCTGAGGCTAGGGATTGTTTATGTGGAAGAGCCTGTATAGTTCTAGGCATTTTTATTTGTAAGGTAAGGATTTGCTCTGGAGGTTGGCTTGATGTGTGGTGAACAGCCTGTATGGTTCTAGACATTTTTAATTGTAAGGTAAGGATTTGCTCCGGAGGTTGGGTTGATGTGTGGTGAGGTTTACAACTGCTACTTTCTTTGTTCCTGGGGCATTTCAAGGTTGGTGTAGTGGGGTAGTGTAGGGCTATTGGAAGGATAAGGTATGTTGGGGTTAAGTTATAGCAGGGTGGGATACTGTTTAAGGAGAGTTTGGGGCTTTTACTGGGGGGGGGTGCCAATTTCAGGATCAGGGGTGATTGCTATGCTAATGGCTCTGAGTTTTAATGAAAGAGCCAGGTTCAGGTATGTAAGATTACTCAATCCAGTGAGCGGCATATTTGCTTTTAATTAGATGAGCATGGGTAGATGTCGCCTTCGTACAAAGGGACGTAGGTGGAGCCACTGGGGGAATTTGCATCGGTGGTTGTAATGTTATTAGCATGGTTGTGGACGGTTTTAATGTTCTTGCCCTAATTATGATTAGCAATTTGTTGAGAGCTCAGGGGTGGGTTAAAGAGTGATAATATTGGTAGAATAGGTCTTTTAATGCAGGGATTAGTTATGTTGCATGGTTATCATTTCTATTATTAATAGGTGAGATAAAAAAATGTATGGGAAACAGACATTTTTAAGTTTCAGTGGTGTCACATTCATTTGTAAGTGCATTTATGCAGTTGATGAATGAGTGATACTCTGGGTGGTGGGATTATGAGTTGTGGAGTATTTACAGTTTTTTCATTTACAGATCACGCTGAGGTTGAAGATGGGGGTACGTTGCATGGACAGTATGAGGTGGTCGGAAATACTGTGGACTTGATAGGTGAGAGATGAGGCTGAGGAATGGGTCAGCTATTGGAGCGGTATGGAGGAGGTCTCTCATTTTAGTAGTACTGCTGTATGGGGAGTTTGTTTGCTGTGTTTTCCTTTCTTGCAGACACAAGATAATGTGGTGTTTTAGCTGGTGTGGGGACCATTGGTATTTATTTTAGAATGGATTACGGCTAGCTAGTGGGTGGAGAAGAGTGAGGTTTGTGCTGGTAAGGCCATGATAGTGGTTTAAGTATATTCATGTTTATAATGGACAGTTTGGTGTAGATTTTAGAGATTTAAGATGCTTACTACATTCATGGGACAGTATATGGAGATGAAATCTGATGTGAGGGTATGCAGCGGACCTGGCATGTTCTACGTGGCAGTGGGCAAAGTGTTTGGTTGTGGTGGATGGTAGTTACCTTGATTTAGTATTGGTTAGTGGGGGGATAGTAGGATGGCTTTTGGGCTGTTATTATATAGGTCCACTGATGGGGATAGTTGACTATTGACCGTGGGTGGTTTCAAGTGATGGTGGTTTAACTTATGTGAGGGATCAGGGGTTTATACTCAGTCATGGTCTATTGGCTGTGTTATTATGTACGTGCCAGGGTTTATAACTTTGGGGGGAGGGTTGGGTTGCTTGGCCTGGGTGATGGATAAAAGGAGGGTTGAGGGGATATTGGGTATTTGGTTTAGGTGCTAAACTGAGGTAGGAGGTTCATTTGGGTTGTTGAGGGTTTTGGTTCATTTCAGTTGTCAATATAGAATTTGTAGGGCTTTTCATGGGTTGCTAAATGTCATGATTGCTGTTTTTTAAAAAAAATTGTTTTAATGGGTAGTTGGTGTGATGTCAGGACTGTATTGCATTATCAGTTAGGAGATTTATTTGGTCATTACATTCATTTGCTGATAAATGAGGTTACAGGGTGGAATGATGGTATGCCTTTGCTCTGAGTGGTTTTCACTGGCAGTGGGCATAATGTTGATTGTCCAGTTGGTTCTTACAGCCCTTGGATTCATTGCAAGGTTTCCATTGGTAGTGAGGTTAGGATTGCTTAGTTCATGCGCAGTGGTGATGCTAGGTATATGAGGTTATGGTTGCTACTTTGCCATAGGAGGGGATCATTGTTTTGTTTTCAGCTTTTTAGGTATCGGTGAATTTCAGTAATTATGTGTGGGTTTTAGGTGGTGATGACTTGGATACAACTTGGTTTGGGGAGGGGATACACCGAATGATGTTTGGCCCAATGTCCTAATGGTGACCATGTTGCTGGAAGTTTTATTGGACAGAGGGGGACAGCCTGGTTAGGCTGGTAGGTGGAGAAGAGGGGCAGGTTTGGCCTCTTCTGTCCCCCTACTGGTGTTGGATGTTCAGTTCAATACGTTTGGAAGGAAAGTGAGCGGTTGTGCTACTTGATAATAAATAAGCAAGCAGAGCTGCTTATCTGGTTGGTGGTGTAATTCAATAAATTGAAGGTGAGCTGGTATGCTGCCTTGTAAATGTAAGAATAAGTGAGCAAGTGGTGGATGCTGCTTATGCAAGGGTGAGCGGTTACGCTGCCCTTATGTTTATTTATTTCATGTTCTCTATTCATGTATGTTATCTGTCTCATATTTGGTTGAAATTAATAACTACTGGTCAACAATCATGTTTATTTAAAGTTCAATAAAGGTCGTCAAATGTCATTTTGTGTTGTGTGTTTATTGAAGGGGACTGGGACAATACTGCGGACAGGACAGAACAGCAGGAAAAGGGCTACAAGTAAATGGACACTAATTGACGTTGATGGCACAGTAGTATAGAATGAGTCCCACTGAGATCGGAGAAGAAAGTGACACATTCTTTACAATGCTTTAGAAGGAAATGGGTCCTTTCAAGAGTTACAATGTTACAGGGGACCTGAAAGGGACGGACTATAAAGTAAGTCAACATTTATAATGGTTATGGCAGAACAAGACTTAGGATGGAGAAAAAAGCCTTTGTAGCAGCAACTACAAACAGGTTGTGAGACTGTAATGCTATTGACTAAAATGTAGCAGAGGCTGCATGAAAAGAGATCAGCAACCATATGACTATCACTGCAATATGATATAAAAATGCATGCAATATTTAATAAAATTGTAGTGTAATGAACAATATTGAACTGTGGACCTCCAAAGACAAATCAGATAGTAAATATACCACATGACCCAGTATTGGAAACCATGTAAAGCTAGAACTGAAGTAAGATATGAAGTAAATACTTGCACCAGCATGTGGTCCTGTCACAAGTTCTTCAGAGCCAGTATAAATTCTAAAACAGGTACAACAACCTATACTATGATACTATAATAATGTACTGCATCTGACGTCTTATTTTCTGTATATATTTGTGCTACACTGTCTACAGCTTTTATATCGTTCACTGAATATGCATTATGTACTTGGGCTGTTCTTAACATAGTTCAATCAGAATAAACGTAAATAAAATCGTAAATGCATTTCCATAAACGAGAAAAAAGGAATGCACTGAGTGAAAAATGAGAGAGAGAGAGAGAGAGAGTGAAAGACAGAAAAGACAGAAAGAGAAAGAGAAAATCTGAGGAAATGCAAACACAGAGATTTGGATTGCAACAAAAACCTTCCTGCCAGGAATGCAGTGTGCTCAAGAATGTGACAAAGGGGATGAAACTGGCACACTTACTGTAGCTGTCTACATATTTGCCTTGAATTTTTTGACTCTGCACTTCACATTTTTAAATGTGAATATTTAGCCTCATACTACTTTCAGATGTTACAGTTCCTCCAAACCTTCAACTGCACATTATGTACACTCAATGCACAACATTTGTGAAGTCAGCGATTTAATGCCTAAAGGATAACATGCTTTTACTATCAAGTAGTTGAGTACAGATATAACTAAATATTTATATTCAGCCACTAGATGGAGCCTTAATCCTGAATGTTCCAGCTTAATGAACCCACTAATATTTTAAAGTGGATTTTTATTAATTAACAGTACAGCTGTGATGAAGTTACAAATGCTTAAGATAAGGTGCTGGCACAAACAACTTACCTGTTAAAAAAGATTAATGTTGCACACGTTTATGCATAAATGTAAAACAGAAAATTACTGTTTACTAAAAACGTGAAGCAATTTTCCTTGGAATTCAGGTCTACATAAAACATTGAGAAATCATTCTTTAAATACAATGTTTAGCAGTTACTTAGCATGTGTACCTGACTTTTTTTTAGAAATAAAGCAACTGAAAATGCTTTTACAAGCTGTATTTTTTTTAATAAAAACTGGATTGGCTGCTTCTTGTGATATTCCCTTGGGAGAAGAATTCTGTTGCAGCTAAAAGTCCTGGTATACCTACTTTTTCTACCTGCAGCTTCTTCAAAGTTTAAATAATATAAATCATAACAACAGAGTTTTCCCTCATGATGTGAATCCATGAAAAACTGAAAGTACAACTGCAGTTCACAAATAGGATTGCCCCATCTATTCATAATTTAAAACTAAAAAAAACACATTGGAAAGATTGTGTGTGTTGTCCATACTATTTAAAATTTCCATGAGTATATGTATAGTCTTACAGTAAACTTAACGTTGTGATAAGGAAGGATGCAAACTGATTCACATTCGGTGTATTGTGATATATTTCTTGGAATAATGCAGGAAGTGTAATGGAGAGAGAAATACCAGACACTATTACTATGCAGTCCTTAAAAATTAAAACTAAGAGTTAGACACTGTGATCATATGAATGTGTCAGAGTTGTTTATTTATTCAGGAAGAATATGATTTATCAAAATCTGACAAGATATGGTGATGCAGTGGAACAAGAAATTGATCATTGCATGATGGTTTCCCAAGCTAAGAGCTTGAGAGGATTTATGACACTATTGTGCCGTTAACTACATCCTTAAAATAAGCGAAAAACATTTTTAGCATGTAAAGAACTATAACATTATATTATTTTCAGCTGGCATTAAAATGTACAATTGCTATGTTACAGACTGCATGTGAAAAGAACACTGCTATACCATAGATATGTACCAGGACACATACTCCTGTGTAGAATAGCGTACGCATTACAGGTTATATATAAAGGTTTTAGCAACTCTTTGCCTTTTTGTCACTGCATGAAAGCAGTGAACCAGATTGGAAAAGGTATTTCCCCTAGAAGCAATATACTTAAGAGATAGTTATACTAAACTTGTGATGTAGGTGAGTCCACAAAAAGGTATGTTGGTATAAATGCAAATTCCAATTTCCACTGTAATATTGCAACAGCAGCAGAGCTACACACAGTTTTGTAATGTGTAAATCATTCTGAATGCCAATAAAATCAACCATCAGTAAATTGTAGTAGATACAAATTGTCACAGGAAGAAAGACTGCTGAGGCTGCAAGTGTAGAAGAAAACAAATACTGTAATAATTCTGTAATTGCTGGCATGCTGCATAATTTCTTGCTTACATGGCCTTCAGCCAAGAGTTGCCCAGCACGATGGTGGGCCAGGCGTCAGTAAGCCAGGTCTCAGACCAGGAATCATACATAGGTATAGGCATGACAGAGAGCTGCTTCAGACTGTGTGTGGGATATGTGCACCCCATATTAGCACACAATCTGCAGTGTACCTCCTACTACAAACAAAAGTTTGCTTATTATTTGCTATACTCAGTGGTAGGATATTCCAGTGCCACATAGATGGCATGTTCTGCATTTCCCTTCAAGATGACATGAGCACAAACTGCTGTGGAGCAATTCCATGCAATTGTCAATCTCCCTCGTGTCCTTGGTGATATAGATACCACCCATGTGCCAATCAAAATCCCATCCCATACAGAAAGCAATGCTTCTACAACTAGAGACGGTAGCAGTCTGTTAAATATCAGGTAGTGCGCTCAGCAGATAACTTCATCATAAGCCTGAATGCAGCATATCCTGGCATTATGCATGATGTCTCAATCTTGATGCATGGTGTCCTTAGAAAATGCTTCTTGATGCATTCATACCCAAAGGTTATGTAATAGTTATGTGTAAATATATGCAAATATGCATATCTGGCAACTGTACATTATAATATGAAATATATCAGTAATGACTGTATCATTCCAACAGGTGACTACTGCTATCCACTGGTGTCATGGCTAAGGACAGATGTGATAAATCCCTCATGCCTGCAGAGAATGTGTATAATGGAGCACACACAAGGAACATTATAGACTATCTGGTATGTTAAATGCCTAGTTCAGGTATCTGGGCAAATCGGGTGTTGTACTACTATAACACAACAGAAGGCTGCGTAGATGGTCCCTATGTGTGCCATGTCACAAAGTATGAAGACTACTAAGTCCAACATGTACTTGACCTACTCCAAGTACCCTAGGCAACTAAATAGAGTGCTACCAGTACATAAGGAAGACACAGATGAGATACCAGTATTTCTTGTGTGACACAGGGTGTGGAAGTTTAACTGAACACTGACAACTGTCAAAGTCATGTTCAAAACTTTGAGCCATGACATGTCACCTGCACAGATATTCACAGATAATCAGATGATGGAAATGCATGCATGTTTCACTGACTGTACCACCATATCCATATATAATATACTGCAATAAATATATACAGGTGTTATAGCAGGCATACACAGACATGCATCTCAACAAAATGTCTATAGGCTGTACTTGCACCTTGAATGGTAGTATTTATAATACATTAGCAGGGTATGTGTGCAGTAGATGCAAGGGGCATGTTGTTAATGTCTGTTCCCAAAGCCTTGCTACTCATAGATCTAGCTTCAGCATGTACACATTTACTGATAAACATAATCCGGGGACTGATGTGTGCAGGCAATAGCACACATCCTGCTAAGGTATGCAGAGTCAAGCATATAATATATGAAGGAATGCTATGGTAGAAGTACACATAATATGTGATAACAGTGACATCAACAAGAGAGATGTCACTGTTATCTGTGAGACATTCAAACCAGAACACACTTTGGAAACCCAATAGAACAGTACAAATTGTATATTAAGCCTAGCTTCCACCTCAAAATACAGTGAAAGTGATTATGTGTACAGTGTTTCTGCTGCATGTCATAGTCCTAACCAGGATGGCAAAAAGTAATGGGAGAGAGCATATTTTACCCAGATGTACACATGATGACATGTAAAGCTGGGGGTATCTCTGTATGGCACAGGAAGTTAGATGGTAACTCTACATGTACCCATATATGTTAAATGCAAAGGTAAATATGTCTGCATACATTTCCCACTCTGGGTGTAAGTAGAAGAAAACATGTTGCCCACAGCAAAACTGGGCTTGCTATCATATGCATGCCAAAATAGGCTGTTGACGTAGGTATTACTAATTCTATAAATGCAGTATGTGCTCCCAGTATTCTCAGTTTGTAAGTTACAGACATCCATCTGTAACAGACAGTGTGACAGACTGTCCTGCAGATGTATTACACAGAGGTTTGAAAGACTTTCCACTAAATCCATGAATACCATTGTTGTGATGATGTGTAACAAAATATACAGAGTATATACACCGCCATCTACAGTACTACACTGGTGATGGAGTGGTATAGCTGTGGGTAAAATTACGCAGTAGGAGTACTATAAACTGTGGCATTAGATATGTGTGTATCTATATACGTAACCCTCACTGGTCATAGGATATTCAGGAATCATCATATGAACAGGCAACAGAAACAACACGGGCAAGGTAGAAAATAAGAATGTGCTAGAGTCAATAGCTGAAGCAAGGGCAGCCATGTTGTCATCCCATAGTTCCCCTGTATGTCCTACAGGAAAGTGCGGAAATGTTCTGAACTTGTGACACCTTTGGTCCATGAACAACAATGCTTTATGGTATTGAGATACTGATGTGGGCATCACAACAGGGATGGATTTGTGTTTTTCAGTGGCTATATTGGAGAATTACTTCCAGCACTAGCACCTATTGGGTCACAAGGTACTGGCAGATCGTTGACTGTGTGCCATTGGTTGCACACTTTATCTATGCATACCCCTCCATTATGTTAGCTGTGACTCCATGTGGCCAAGGACATAGCTGGCAGGCGTAACACTATGCATGTGTTGGGAAGATATGGCCTGTAGAATACTTTTTGCAATGCCCACAATATCAGCATGCTACCTGTCAAAGGCTCAGTGTTAAATGCCCAAGGTATTTGTTGCTTTGTCCATGATCTCAGCATGCTGCTGTTCAGGACTATAATGGATCTGGTCAGATTGTATGGCACTCTGTCTATAGTCTCCACAAAAACACTGTGAGAGGAGTGGGTATATTGTTGCTGTCACTTATTAGACTGCAGGAACAGTTGAACTTCTGCAGATACCTTACCATGGGAATATGAGCCAGTATATCCCTGGCTACCGTAGTGTAGTTGTGTGGTTTGCAGGTCATCTTTGGCCACCAAAAAGACTACTATGAGCCGATTCATATTCCCTCTCAGTGGGCTCCTCAACTCCAGAAATACTGCCAGAATACACTGGGTGCAACTGAATGTCATGCTGATTGCTAAGTGCACCTTGTGTGATCACATTGTAGGGCTACTGATGTTATGGTTCCAGACTGACCTATGCAATATGTGCTGTGCCTTGTATCCCATCAAATTCACACCCACCATTTAACTCAGCAGAATATGATAGAAGGCCATCTTTCCATCATCATCTCAAATGTAAAGCAAAGCTCTATATCTACAGTATATCTATATCTATGGGTATATCTATATCTGCATATATACATTCCCAGCATCTGTGCAGTAATACATACAAAACCACAGTTGTTATAGTGTGTGAGAGACCTGAAAGTAATTGCAGGGCTACTAAAACCTATGGTGGCTATACATGGTCAAAGTATAAATACTCAAGTAGAAAACACATACCTGATCTGTAATTTTCAGACACTGCAGAAAGCAAGTCGATTGTTTCTCCAGTAGTGACATATATACAAAGCAGTTAGCATTATAGGACAATAGGGTCATGGCAGAGCACTACACTGAAAGCAATGGCTGGGGGCATTTTACCTCTGTATTGGGGTACACCAATGTCAATGTCACCACCTTGTATAAATATGTCTCCCCTTGGCTACAGATATACATTATGAATTCCTCAATGTGTGTCAGGGGTATTGGAGATGGACCACCACTTGTGTCTTCCTGCTGCTCATCAAGGAGCTGTGCTAAATGTGCAGCATAATCCATCATATTTGTCATCCTTAACCTTCAGACCCTGAGTGTATGACCATGCCCCCCCACAGCATCACTACATTACACAGTGCCCTACCACATGCAGGACTGCCATGCACTGCCACCACATCTACCTATGTTTCCTCTGCCATTAACTCATACAGCCTCTCTGAGGATAAAATATTCATGTGCTGTGACACAGTTATGTCTGTTCCATAAAGCA
The DNA here is from genome assembly GCF_019279795.1 of Protopterus annectens. Lineage (NCBI taxonomy): Eukaryota > Metazoa > Chordata > Ceratodontiformes > Protopteridae > Protopterus > Protopterus annectens. Next base: position 662,368,302 of record NC_056744.1, read on the forward strand.
GATATCTGTAAAACAATGTGTAGTACAAGACATGCCATTGTATTACTGAATATTATTCACAGACTCATAGATTCATAGACTGTTACTAGGCTAATAAACTGGGAGGCTTTTTTAAACCTAGCCAAGTTTTCCTGAAAGAATAATAATGTCCTGTATTCCAGAAAAGAATTGAGGACCAGACACTTATAAGCTACCTCTGTCTATAAGAGACATGGGTGCCAGGTCCGGTGTAAATTTCCTATTCCCCATCCACTTGTCTAGGTTGTGCTTAAACTCTCATGGCATAGCATCATAGTATCATAGGGACATTTTATTCTCTGAGGAGTAGCACCACAAATCCCAGTGGCTGTGGGACTATATAACATCACATACATTTGCATGAACGGAAGTTCTGACATCATGCAACTACTGCACATGCAAATTGTAATAACTGAAAGACTGGATTACTGTACACATAGAAGTCATACACTATGTTTGCCTTAAAGCTCGATGCCACAGGTGTTTTAAGCAAAAGGAAGGCTGCAGAGGAAGGTATTGACATACACTGTAATGTGCATTGTATACATAGGGGTAACATTTACACAAGAACAATGAATTAGGAGTATGTGCCGGTGGTGTGCAATATAAATAAACGTGTACACGTTGCCACTAAACTGTATCTGCAGAGAAATACATGTAATGAAAATGTACTGCATTATAACACACATATTAATAAATTTACATTTACAAATACAAAACACAGAGGCAAATGAATGAGAAAAAATACATACTGAGCAATGCATGATCGTTGGGGAATTAAAGATTAGTTATATATAGATGCAGTAACCAGAGAATAAATGCAGATAATTGGGGGTTAAAGGCAAGGACATTAGTACAATAGTTTTAAGATTACAGTACACAATCATTATTAGTATAACTGTGGCTAACCTTCTTAAACAATAATGGTACAAATGATAGGTGTTTTAGGTCAATATAGGCAGTACCCTACAAAGGGTCTATATTAGAACATCGACTTTTTAAAAGATCGAATGTTCTAATATCGACCCCTATTCAGCGAACGCTGACAACATCGAACATGTAGAACTTGGAAAAAATTTGCTGTTCTGACACACATACACACAACACAAACACACCAAACAAACAAACAGCAATCCACACACATACACCTAAAATCCTACATCTAACCCTACACTAAACTGTACACACACCACTAGCTATCCACTTACTTTAACCCAAACCCTAACACTAAGTTCCGTCACTATCACACACTGACCTCACCAGCACCCTTGCCCTAACTCACCTACCCTGCCCTAACCCTCACGTCCACACAATCGCACACTTACCTGATCCCGACCCGTAACTTTCCACCACACTGCTGAATATAGCGAAGCCACAGGAACGGCTAACTGAATTCCTTCCCTAGGAAGAAATTTGGTGTTCAGCAGCTTCGCTATTTTCAGCGTTCACTGAATAGGGGTTGATATTAGAACATTCAAAGTTGTAAAACTTTGATATTCTAATATAGACCCCCCCTACAAAGACACAACTGGAGTGAGCTATTTTCCCTGAAATAAACCATTTAGATGCAGTGGCCATTATATTCATGCAGACAGATGCAAAGGATCTGTGAAACCTGCAAGAGCAAACAGCATAAGACACTACACAGTAAACACTTCACAGAGTTTGTTTTATATCATAGGATCATAGCAGGTTACTAGTCATTCATGGCAATTTTCCCAATTATAAATGCCCATGGGCTAGAAGAGCTTTGCTATATGCCTGTGCCTTAGGGTAACTACAAACTGCCCCTGTCCAGGGCCACAGGTGTCAAGCCAGGGGGTGACTTTGGGATTTTTCCCATCCGTAGGTCCAAACTTGATTTTGAACAAGCTTAGGAAAGAGCTCTGTTTCATATGAATGGGGGTCTATTCTACAAAAGGGGTAATCTCTGAGAAATATACCTTTCCCTCCAACACGTTTTGTTTGTCACTGACTAGGTTTAGATCCTTAGACTGGGTAACTGTATTGCTGTTTGTTTTGTGAATGTTTAGTAGATCCATCAGGGCTGTATTGAAGAATGCCTTGCAGGTTAGGCTTAGATCACCCATCACTCTTCTGTACAAGACCAAGTAGAGGAACAAGACTTTGAGGCAGTCTGCATAGGACATATTATTTACAGCCTACATTCTTTTACAGATGAATTTCTGTGGCTGTTCCAACTTTTGCAAATGCCTGGTCAGGTACATGCCAAAGTGGGCATTGTACTTGATTATTGGTCTAATGAGCACTGAATATAGTGAGACTATGATCTCCTTACATCTGGATACCATGCCCTTACTTATAAGTTATGCCACAAAGAAGGATTTTCTTACTACCATGGATACATGGTGATCAAAGTTCAAGTTACTGTCAACCTGAGTTCCCAAGTCCCATACTACTGGGTCTTCTCTTAGGGGAGTGTTATTAATGTTGTAATTTGCAAAGATGGTTGTCTTCATAAAGGATATGATTATGCATTTTTTTGTACTGAGTTTTAGGGCATGGTGCTGGCACCAGTTATTTGTCTGTCAGTCCTTTCTAGAGGATATCTACATTTTTGGGGGATTCAGTGATTGAAGGTGTCAGCAAATTTGATCAGCCAGTGGCTCTATACATTTGCGTTGACTTCAGAGAAGTTTATTCCAAACAGGAGACGTCCCAGTACTGAGCCCTGTGGGACACCACAAGTAACAAGCCTCTTGGTAGAGGTGGATTCTACCACCCTAACTTCATGTGTCCTATCTATGAGTCATGAGGCTATCCATCGGATGACATAGGGATTCATACCTAAATTTGTGAGTTTGATTATGTCAAATGCCTTTGCTAGCTCAAGGTAGGCAGTATGTACAGTTTTGCCCTTGTCAACGGCTCTAGTGACCTACTCAAAGAATTCCACCAAGTTTAGTAAGTTTGACCTGCCTTTGACGAAACTGAACTGGAATGAGTCCAGTATTTGTAGATTTCCTTTGTCTTTATCAGGTCCACAATAATTCTATCCATGGTTTTGCATATAAGACTAGTCAGTCAAATGTATGGATCAGTAGTTTTTTGGGTATATTGATGATCCACCTTTGTGTAAAGGAATGGCAGCTGCAGTCCTCCATTCCCTAGGGATGAAGCCTGTCTGGAGGCTGTGGTTGAACAGATCTTCTAGTGGGCCTGACAGGTCATGTTTCAAGCTATTTAGAAGACATGCTGGAATATTATCAGGACACATCGATGCAGTGTTTTTCGCTCTGGAAAGTGCAGTGAAGACCTGTTCTTTAGTGATAGTTGGTGGAGAAATGGTAGAGAGTATTTACTGAAGGGAAACTGGGAGTGTTAGGGGGGTGAAAATGGAGCTAAATTTATTGGCCAGCAAATTTGCTATATCCCGTGGTTCAGTATAGGAAGTTCAATTTACTACTAGTTCAGCACGCTGTTGGGTGATCCCTTTAAGATTGCATACATAACTAAAAATGCCTTATGGTTATCCTTAGTCTGGGAGGCTATTTTTGCCATGAAGTTTAGATATGCTGTTTGGGACTGATGAGGAAGGTTTTTTTTTTTTTTATCTTTTGGAGACAGCCCTTCTGGTTGTTAGGTAGCATTTTCCTACTTTTGTTGTACAACTTATATATACCGGGGATCCACTAAGGGGCTTATTTTTGTAGTTTGTCCTAAGTTTATTTTGGTTGGTACAGCTGTTTTTTATACAGTTATTTACATGCTTGTACAGGGTTTTTGTAAACACTTTCATAAATGCCACAGTGTTCCCTGAATTTGGTGAGTCTTGGAATTTAGCTATGCCTTCACTTAATAGGAGGTAGTTAGCCTTGAAAAAGTTCTTAAAGATTCTGTGGTTTGCTGGGAGATTAGCCTTTATATTTATTTCAAGGGTTACCACTCTGTGATCTGATCTGACTAGTGAGGACATTACACAAGGAGGAGTGCGATGTTCTCTTATACTTATGAGTACCAGATCCAGGATATTTTCACCCCAGTAGGTGTGCAGACTAGCTTTTCCAGAGTATTTGCATTGACAAAATCCAGGAAAACTTTGTGTCTGAAGGTTAGTGGTTGTGTATGTATCCCACTTTACGGTGTATAGTTGAAATCACCTATGAATATGGTGTTCGAATGAATTATCAATGACTCCAATGCATTCATGTATGTGGTATGATTATTCTGGGTCATATACTGGGATCTATAGCTAGCAAGGATATGGCATTGAACTTTACCTAATATTAGCTTAAGCATGTGACATTGTTTGGCCAACCTTAAGGTGTGTTTGCTTGTTTTGTAGATTGATACATGTCCACCTCTTGTCCCTTCTTGTAAGGTAGCTGGTATAAATGTGTGCAAGGCATTATAGCCTTGTATTGCTGTGGTGCCTTCTATGTCTTTAAACCATGTCTCATTCACTGTACAGATGTCAGCACTCTACAGGGTGAGGAGTGCTTCCGGGGAGTGGAGCTTTTCGGTGAAACTGCTACTACTGAGCAGTAACACCTTTGGTTTATCTTGTTTAAAGTTTACTGTGTTGGAAGATTTAGCAGATTGATGTTGCCTGAAAAAGGCACTATGGGGTGGCTAATGTTTTGGCCAATATCTGAAAGCTTAGTGGGGAAAGGTGCAAACCATCCCTCACAAAGCAGCGTGATCTGTCAATCATGTCCTTCCAAGCTGACAGATACTGGATTCCATAAGAATGACAACAGTAACCAAGACAACTGTTAAAGTCAATTATTTTCTGTCTATATTGTGGTATCATCCTTGCAGAAGATAGATTGCTACTCCATGATAGACTTATACCTGACTGTGACACATAACCTGAAAGCTCCATTATGTTTCTCTTCATGTAGTCAAGGGATGTATATATCAGGTCATTAACACCCACATGGACTATGACAGAGTCATACTGGTCCTTGTGGTTCAATGTTCTGAGTGCATATGTGATCTGGCAGGCCCTTGCCTTGGATAGGCAACTGACCATGACTGTCTCCCTGCTCAGCCTGGTGAGGGGGGACATCAGTATTTCACACAATGGAGTCTTCAATAAACAATATATTTTGATGTGTGGCAAGAGCTGAGACATAGTAAGATGTGGTTGTGTGTGTCCTGGGGAGTGTTGTCATTGCAGAATGTTTGAGAGGTTGCTGAAGACAGCTTATGAGAGGTCTTTGAGGTGGGTAGATTGAATTTAAGATCCTTAGCATATGTAAATTAAATGTGTCTGACCAATGCTAGGTGTAGTGTGTGTGTTACTGGCATGCTGTTTGGAGATTACAGTGTTTGTTTGCGATAACTGTGCCTCCAAAGACATAATGTAATTATATCTCTCACATAGTGTGTCAGTCTGCTTAAGAATTGCTGTAACTAGTTACGAATCACTCTTCAGTTGGGCATGTATGTACATATGGCCACCTTACATGAAATGTCTCAAGCAGTGGGCAAATAAAGAAGCATAAATATAATTAAAATCTTTACTTATATAGCCATCAAAGAGTGCTGTCATTCTTGCCTTCTAGACTTGATGTGCTCATGATAACCATGTACAGGAATCTTATGAGAGATTAATTGTATTATTTATATACTTGTAGCACCAAATATTAATAATTAAGTCAATTAGCATGGAATGTCACAAAATTCTCACTACAGGGGAATGGCACAGTGAGGCATCAAATTATATACAACTATATACATTGGATTTCAGCGTACAACTCCACACTTATACAACAGTATTCCCGATACCAGGTGAGAAATTATATGTTTCAAGAAATCAGGTAGACTTTCATATACCTACACAAAAAGATATTTCAAGACAAATTAGGTGACTTGTGAAAGTGTGAGTATGATGCAGAATGCTCCTGTATGTTGCAAAAGAATGCCTATATATACGGAACACAGGAAATGTAAAACTTGTTAACCTCACCAACTCACCAACTCAGTGTTACTAGACTTTACACAGCATGCTATAAATGTTGTACATATTGTCTGGTGTACAAGGCACCCTCTGACCCAATACTGATAGATTTGGTACAAATAAGCAAGTCCAATGGCATCAGAAATATTTGATCTAGGAATCTATACCTCTTCTGCAACGTCAACAGAATGATTTGGAGGGACAGGCATATCTCACAAGGGATACCACTGTTCTGGAACTGACTCCCCATCCACATTAATCAAAGTTAATTCTTGTCCATTTTCAAGTGCAACATGGATCTATGGATGGGAAATAGAAAATGTATCCCAGGATAGCACCCTGTACTAATAATGGACAAAGGCAGCTCATAACGGCTCAGAAGGCCTCATGCAGATGCTGAAACACCTGTTTAGTGTAGAACAATGTGTGTAATATTACACTGTGAACATGCAGGCTTTAGTCAGTGTGTACACTTGTTACATGTATATCACTCTAAACTGCTGTTATGGTGGTCTTCATTTATTTTGAATGTGTAATATTCCCAGAAAAAGTATTTTTGACAGTACATAGAATTATCATGTGGTCATCTGATTGCAGTAAGCTCGAAATGTGCCACTAATATTCTGCTTGCTATATTCATCAAAAGGAGCAGTGATAAATCTTATATGTATGTTCTGCAGAGGAAAGTGCATGATAATGCTTAGAATTCAGTCTCACAGGTTAAGCTGCACTTCATACATGTATACCTATTGTAATTGTCTGCATGTGTTCAGTAATACAAAAAATGCAATGCAGCATTACCTTGACCATGCAGTAATGTGCAGAGAAATGCAGCTAACCACAGTATGAGCAATGTGTGATGCTATTTCTCAGCCTGCAAAAAAT